>NC_079911.1:3741771-3981504 GCF_024868665.1 Triplophysa rosa
GGCTATCGGCTCGGACGTTTAGCCGCCTATGAACTGTCTCTCTTGCTCAGGGTTCTTTCGTGCCTCAGAGTCGAGCCTTCCCTTGGGGTGGATCCAGAGCAACAGAGGTGGTTACCCACGATTGACAGTTCTCTCTCTCTCTCTCTCTCTCTCTCTCTCTCTCTCTCTCTCTCTCTCCTCGGGTGGAGTCCTACCAGCCTGCTGTTCCACAACTGACTTCCTCCTGCAGATAACCTGAACATTTCATTCTGTGTGTCAGTTGAATAAAGTCTGTTCACCTGCAATTGAATTTGTGTGCTCTTTCCCTGACAGAACGATCACACCAGTAAGATGGATTCAGCAGGACCTGAACCCCTGTGCAATGCTGTTGTGCAGCAAGGAGTAATGTTGGGACAGCAGGCTAGTCAACTCAACTCCACCGTGCAGGATGTGGAAATACTCGGTGCTCAAGATGCTGCACTCACTGCCCGTCTCCAGGCCGTACAGTCCGACGCAGCCTCTAGGGATCAACCCGGGATGAAAGCCACCGTGAGCCCGAGCCCCATGCCAATTCCCCCCAGTCTATAACGGGGACCCTAACTCCTGCCGGGTTTTCCTATCTCAGTGTGCCTTAGTGTTTGATCTACAACCCCGACGTTACGCCGCTGAGGCTGCTAAGGTGAGCTTCATTCTCACACTTCTTACTGGACAGGCCCGGGAATGGGGAATGGCCGTCTGGGATGCCTGTGCTGCCTGCTGTGCTTCATTCATGAGTTTCCGCCTGGAGATGGAACGCCTTTTTGATCGTTCGGCCCAAGGAGATGAAGCGGCGGCTAGACTCTCCTGCCTGACGCAAGGCCGAGCCTCAATTATGGATTTTCCATCCAGTTCCAGACCCTCAGCACTGCTTGTAGTTGGAATGCAGCAGCGCTGCGCGCCTGCTTCTTGGAGGTACTTAATGACTCCATCGCTGATGAGCTGGCGGTCATGGATTTACCTGATGACTTGGACCGGCTTGTCACCCTCACCCTCCGGGTAAGAGGGTCGTCTGGATCTCCGGCGCCGCCATGCCCCTTCTTTCTGGCCTGGGACCGATGCTCCCGCTGCCGAGGCCACAACTACTCATCCGGTGGGAGTTGAGCCGATGCAGTTGGGCTGCCTTCGTCTCACTCCTCAGCAGAAGCAGCTACGTCTTGCTCAGGGCCTCTGCCTCTACTGTGGCAGGCCTGGTCACTTTGCCACCAAATGCCCTTTAAAAGCTGGGGCCCACCAGTAGAGCGGAGGATTGTGGTGGGCGCTATACCTTGTTCTTTTTCCCATTCCTCCCGCACTCAACTACCATTCCGACTAATCTTCCAGGGGGTCACTCACTCCGACAGTGCCCTGCTGGATACAGGGGCCGAGGGCAACTTCATTGACTGTGTCACCGCTCAACGTTGGGAGATCCCTTTTATTCCCCTCTCTGTCCCTGCACCCTTGTATTGATTATCGAGGTTTGAACAACATTACCGTTAAGAACAGGTACCCCCTACCTTTAATGTCCTCTGCCTTTGAACTCTTGCAGGGAGCCAAGATCTTCACTAAGTTAGACCTCTGCAATGTCTACCACCTTGTGCGCATCCGAGAGGGAGATGAGTGGAAGACGGCGTTTAACACACCCACGGGACATTATGAATATATGGTGCTTCCGTTTGGTCTCACCAATGCACCTGCCATCTTCCAGGGCCTCATTAATAGCGTTCTGGGTGACATGGTTAATATGATTGTCTTTGTGTATCTGGACGACATTCTGATATTCTCCCCTTCTCTCCAGGTACATGCCCAACACGTTAGACGGGTCCTCCAGCGTTTACTCGAGAACCAACTTTTTGTCAAGGCGGAGAAGTGCGAATTCCACGCCGAGTCAGTTTCGTTCCTTGGCCACATAACATCCACTGAGGGTATTCAAGCTGATCCCGCTAAGGTAAAGGCTGTCGCCGAATGGACCACCCCCGACTCCCGTAAGGCCATGCAGTGCTTCCTGGGTTTCGCCAACTTCTACCGGCGATTCATCAGGAACTTTGGTCAGGTTGCTGCACCTCACAGCATTAACCTCCACTAACGTTTTCTTCAGGTGGAACCAGAAGGCTCAGGAGGCCTTTGATAAATTAAAGTCCCGTTTTATCTCTGCTCCTGTCTTGACTGTTCCAGATCCTGACCTCCAGTTCATTGAGGTAGATGCATCGGATGTCGGGGTTGGCGCAGTCTTATCTCAGCGGTCTGCTATCGATGGGAATGTGCATCCTTGCACCTTCTCCCATCGGCTCAGCCCAACGGAGCGTAACTAAGACATCGGTAACAGGGAGTTGTTGGCGGTCAAGTTGGCCTTGGGTGAGTGGCGACACTGGCTGGAGGGATCAGCGCAGCCCTTCTTGGTCTGGACGGACCACAAGAACCTTGTGCCCCCCTTTGAATGTTCAGTTGGTTATAACCCACCTGTTTCCCTCACAGGAACCCGATGCTGCGGTTCCATCTGCTCTGGCTTTCATCCAGCGTTGCCGTCGCACCTGGCAGAAGGCCAGAGGGGCTCTGGCCCGTACTTCCAGACGCACCAAGGCAGCAGCCAATCATCACCGGTCTTCTCCTCCTACCTATGTGTGTGGTCAGCGGGTATGGCTGTCCTCCAAGGACCTCCCTCTCCGGGCGCCCTCTCGTAAGCTGGCACCCAGGTTCATTGGGCCATACCGCATCACCAAGGTGGTTAACCCGGTGGCTGTCAGGCTCAGGCTTCCCCCCGCCCTGGGGTTCACCCGGTTTTCCATGTCTCCCAGGTCAAACCTGTGATCTCATCTCAACCCTGCTAGCAGTCGCCGTTTAGCCGCCTATGAAATGTCTCTCTTGCTCTCCCAAGAAAGCACGGAGTCTCAGCTCGGAAGGGAACCCCACCTAGGTCTCGTTGTCTCCACCAATGGGTGCTAACTGTCATCTCTCTCTCTCTCCTCGGGTGGAGTCCTACCAGCCTGCTGTTCCACAACTGACTTCCTCCTGCAGATAACCTGAACATTTGTGTCAGTTGAATAAAGTCTATTCACCTGCAATTGAATTTGTGTGCTCTTTCCCTGACATATAAACACACTGTAACCAGTTAACAAAATCTAATGTATCAAATAATAACTTCTATTTACTAGGTAAATGAGTATAGGGTTATAAGGAACATGTCTTGTCAACAGTCCAGGGCTGCGTTTCCCGATAACGATGGATCTTAGCACCTACGAGCGTTTTCTACGAGCGATTTAGCGAATGTTCTTCATCGTTTCATGTGCGTTTCCCAACAATGCACTTAACGCGATCGCACGTAGTAGTGCTTTAAGTGATACTTACGAGTCGCTATCCGTTTGCCAGGTGCTGAAATGTCACGTTATACAATGGCTCGGTTTTGTAGCACGCGCTTGTTTTGGAAATGTTTAGGCTAATTATTTTCACCAGATGTGCATGTGGTAGGTGAATATTGTTTAATGTTGCTTAACATATTTTTGTGCAATGTGTAATACGTTTTCTGTGTATATAGGACTTATCTACTTTAATTAGTTCTAGGGAAAATAAAAAAGTTAAAATCAAATGTAAAAAAAATGCTGTATGTGTTTGTTGAACCACATTTTATTACACTTTTGGGTGGTGTGGAGGTGGCAATTTCAAGTTAAGAATTTATTAGGGCCTATGTAGAGCTTTCTAGCTCCGAACAAAATGTTTATTGTACATATACATTACCAGCACTTTATTAATAATAAGCACAAAGTGTGTTCATTATGAATATGAACATTTAAATTAGAGAACGATAAAGGGAAGAGATAATCAATCCAAATTTTCAGCAAATCAGGCATTCAGTTTCATTAAGTATTGCCTTCTGCAGTTGTTGGAACATATGATAGGCATAGGAGAAGCATTTTGTTGCAGCTGAAATCAACTGAAGCGCATAAGTGTAATTGATTAATCATGTCTTTAGTTTAAACGCAGTGTCATTGCGTTTATTTCCGCATTTGCCACGTGTTGAAGTCGCGTTTGTTCTCGTGCTGGTTTCGTTGTTAATAGGCTTGTTTGAGATGCACCTTGCCTCGCCTGAAAAGAAGACGAGATAGGCGGCTGCAGTAAGGGATGGAGTGAAAACAGCGCAGGCAAGATGGACACTTCCCAAATCGCGCTATCGAGTCGATTGGAAACGTCAGCAATGGAATAGATCACGTTCACGATTTATTCCATTTTTCTTGGGCCAACTGAGTTTAAAAGTGAGATATGTTCTAAATCGTGTATTAGACAAACTATCAACCATGTCAAGGCTGTACGAAAAAAATAGATATGTTCTTTGAAAAGCGAATGCTTAAAGTTAGAACCTCCTAACTTAGAACCTCCTAAGAATTTCAAGTTTCCAGTTTATCCCCCCCAAAAAATACATTTCAAAATTGTATGTGATATTTATCCTTCTGGGGAGTTCATGATCACAATAGCTCTAAGACAATACAAGTCATGTGTTTAAAGTAATGTTCAGTTAAACAGGCAATATTATTATAGGTTAAGTTTGCAGATTTTCAACCCATATCCAGCTATTTTTTCTGGACAAGTAAATGGGAATATCTCAGTAAGTAACTAAAAAAATTAAGGGTAAACATTGTCCATTTACATATACGGCCATTATTGTAACAATACAAAGTGGATTGACACTCAGCAAACCAGTGGTGTAAAGTATTGGAGTAAATGTACTTAGTTACTTTACTTAAGTATCTTTTTGGCTACTTTGTAGTTGTACTGAGTATTAAAGATATTAGCAACTTTTACTCTCTACTTAACTACATTTTTGAACAAGTATATGTACTCTTTACTCCACTACATTTGTAATGACTAATGCAATTACACATTACATTTTGCATGGCACCTATTTTATAATTAATATTGCCATTTACAGGGCAGTGAAGGTACTACAATATTGTGGATTTTTCCATTACTTACAAAAACTTGTCAACATGGCTTCTTTATATGAATATGAGTGCAGTATCAGGTAGATGTCAATCGCTGGCGGTTTATACACGGTTAGCCCTTACCCGCTATTTCTACAGTAATATATTGGCAACACTGTTGCCAGCTAGTTACTGTAGGTCACACATCTACAAAAGCTCTTATTTTTAAAACTAACTCTTCCTAAATGTGCTCTAAACATGTTTGCTCAAAATTTGACCATATGGTGGGACTATTGCCATGAAGTGATGTAAACCAGTAAAAAGAATGTGTAGTATTTCAATTTTCAAAAGTGCTCTCACACTATAGACAAAATATGAACCTATAGAATGAGTCGGACACAGAGAAATGAACAATCCACATATGAATCTCAACAATGGTGACAATCAACTGAACAGCTTCATGCTGCAATGCATGCTGGGTACATAGTACAAAACTCATTCATGATTGTTTGTCACCATTGATGAGGTTTGTATGTCAAGTGTCTAACTGTGTCTCAATTGCAAAGAAAGATTTTCTGACAGAGATCTTTCCATTATAACATGTAATCACTTTACCAAACATATCTTAATAAATCTTAAATGCTATATTATTATTATTTAATGATTTAATTCTTTCAGATGTATCTTCAGTTACTAAGCAAACATAAAGTTGCGGTTCCTGTAAAGTCCCTTTCAGTGTTATTGTATAAGTGTACATTTTAAAGCTACAAGAAAGTCAAAGAGTCCAACCAAAGCAAACACTGATCGCCATAATGGTGACTTAAAACATAATTGAACCACTATGAACTAGAGTTAAATCACAATAAGATCTTACACAGATGACAGAAATAAAGTGAATGTGGTGTCTGTAATATGTGAAGATGTTATTGATGTTTGTGTTTAATTCTCCTCTGGTGAAATCTTGACAGATTTATTGTGTTCATCTGTTATTTATACTTGTTCATCTAAGACTGTGTGACTTAAGTGCGTTAATAGATTCTTTAATAATGTATCTTCAAACAGCCATTGCAGTAGTTTACTGTAAAACACCTAAAGTAACTAGCAGGCAACAGTGTTGACAATATATAACTGTAGAAATGGCAGGTAAGGGCTAACAGTGTATGTGAAATGAGGACATGACTGCAGCTGGCGATGAGGCCCAAACCAGCATGTCCAGTGCAAAAAAGCTTTGACTTTTTAATTCTACTTAACATTATTTTATTTATCCGTTATATTGAAGAGACCTTTTTGAAGGAGTTTGGTTTACTTATGAGCACTTGAGCTTAAATGAGACTTAGGGTGCTTGTAATGACGTAGGTTATGGTGTCGACCATGATTTGTTGCAATTTTGAGGTGTTCAATCTTATTATGATTTAAGAAAATAAATGCGATTGCTCTCCTCACAAATCAACTGTTTCTAGTTTTTCACTGACGTGTCTCTTAAGTGTTGAGGACTAGTGCTTCTTTGAACCTACATTCAGTATGAGTAAAATACTCAAGTACTGTTAAAATCAGATACTCTTAAGACTTTTACTGAAGTCGTTTTGGAATTGGTGACTTGTAACTTGTAATGGAGTAATTTTCACTGCAAGGTATCTGTACTTTTACTTAAGTATGGTTTTCAGGTACTCTTTACACCTCTGCAGCAAACGTACACTTTCATAGGCAGTGTAATCAGGCAGCGATTACAATATTTGGCAGATTTATTTGCCTTTACTTGTACAGTATAGTATGAGAGAGGACAGGAAGCGAAATGGGAGAGAGAAGGGGGTGGGGTGGGATGGGGAAAGTACCACAAGCCGGGAATCGAACTCAGGTCGCCCAGAGCACAACCACGCCATGTGTCGGAGCACTGCCCACGAGGCTATCAGCTCCTACATATTTGGCAGTTTTGTATGTCCATCTATAGTTGCCATCATCTGAAGTCTTCACAAGTGATGCTGTATCCAATCTGGAGCTGCCGTAATCTTAAAGTGTAAACCCTGACAGATTGAAACAGGAAAGCAAAAGGAGAAGGATTAGCACTGCTGCTGTTAATAATATTATTTTAAGCAAAAGATGATCATGTTCACTTTTTACTATTTCATTTATGAAGAACAAGGTTACAAGATGTGTTATGGGAATGCTTAACTAAATCTGAAAAAAAGCCCGGGGGCTTCCCCACAGCGAGGGATCCGTACTGCTAGCCATCGAACCACCCCCTGGGGGGACGATGAAGCAAATCGAACCCCTAGTCCCCCTGTCTCGAATCCTGGGAGTCTGGCTACGGCTTCCCAGGCCGTCACGGTGGCTAGGGAAGATGATCCGTCTCGGCTATGTGATCCAGTTCACCAGACGCCCGCCCAAGTTTCAGGGCATCTTCTCAACCTCAGTCAGAGGCAGGGATGAGCCCGTGCTTCGGGCCGAGGACGCCACCCTTCTGGCGAAGGGAGTGATCGAGCCCGTCCCTTCAGTCGAGATGTCCAGCGGGTTTTGCAGCCCGTACTTGATTGTCCCCAAGAAAGCCAGGGGGTTGCGCCCCATCCTAGATCTGCATGCCCTGAACAAGCACCTACACAAGCTGCCGTTCAGGATGATCACACAGAGGCACATCCTGACGTCTGTCAGATGTCAGAATTGGTTCATGGCAATCGACCTGAAGGACGCGTACTTTCATGTCTTGATCCTCCCTCGGCATCGGCCGTTTCTACGGTTTGCTTCGAGGGGCGGGGACCCTTCGGTCTGTCCCTGTCTCCACATGTCTTTACGAAGATCGTGGAAGCCGCCCTCCTTCCCCTCAGGGAAAGAGGTGTGCGTACTGAACTATCTCGATGACTGGCTCATCTTGGCACACTTGCGAGATCTGTTGTGTACACACAGGGACCTGGTGCTCCGGCATCTAGATCGTTTGGGGCTACAGGTCAACCGGGAAAAGAGCAAGCTCTCCCCTGTGCAGAGCATCCTCTTTCTCGGTATGGAACTCGTCTCTGTCTCCATGATAGCGTGGTTAACTAACGAGCATGCATAGTCAGTGCTGAACTGCCTGAATATTTTCAAGCAGCCAGCGGTCCCCCTGAAACTATTTGAGAAGCTCCTGGGGCACATAGCTTCCTCTGGGGGGGGGGGGTGGTCCCCCTCGGGTTGATGCACATGCGACCGCTCCAACACTGGCTACAGAGTCGGGTTCCCTGGAGAGCGTGGCACACCGGCAGCAGGCGTATGGTTATCACGACTCTCTGCCGACGCACCCTAACCCCGTGGTCTTCAATGACCTTTTTGAGGACTGGGGTCCGCCTAGGGCAGATCTCAAGGCATGTCGTGGTGATGACAGATGCCTCCCTGCTGGGTTGGGGTGCAGTGTGCAACGGTCCGGTCGGACAGCACAACTGCCGCGGTGTATATCAATCGACAGGGTGGCATTCGCTCATGGCAGTTAACACGACTCGCCCACGCCTCCTCCTGTGGACTCAGCAGGTGATCAGCTCCCTGCGAGCCACACATATCCCGGGTGACCTGAACCAGACAGCCAACGCGCTCTCTCGTCAGTTGACGCCTCGCGGAGAGTGGCGACTCTACCCCTGCGCAGTCCGGCTCATATGGGAGCGGTTTGGCCAGGCGCAGGTGGACTTGCTTGCCTCCCTGGACTCCACCCGTTGCCCGCTTTGGTACTCCCTGACCGAGGGACCCCTCGGCACGGATGCCCTAGCACACAGCTAGCCGCAGGACAAGCGGAAGTACGCCTTCCGCCCAGTGAGCCTCATTGCACAGTTCTTGTACAAAGTCAGGGAAGAGGAGCATCAAGTGTTACTAGTTGCGCCCTATTGGCCTAACCGGACTTGGTTCTCGGAGCTAATGCTCTTGACGACAACTCCCCCCTGGCCGATTCCCCTGACAAAGGACCTTCTTTTGCAGGGAAGGGCACGTTATGGCATCCCAGGCCAGACCTCTGGAACCTCCATGTCTGGCCCCTGGATGGGACGAGGAGATCCTGAGTGGCCTACCCCTGGCAGTGGTGGAGACCATCACCCAGGCTAGGGCTCCTGCCACTAGGCAGTTGTATGCCTATAAGTGGCGCCTCTTCTCGTCCTGGTGTTCTTCTCGAGGAGAAGACCCACAGAGATGCTCGAACAGGCTGTCCTTCCAACAGTAGAGGCTTGAGGGCAAGTCTCTAGGACACCACGACCTGGTCATTAGGTTCCTTAGGGGCGCGAACGCGCTCCGTACCCTCTTGGGACCTTGAAGTGGTCCTGGCGGGCCTCCAGATGCCCCCCCCTTCGAGCCCCTGGGAGAGGCCGCTCTTCCTCATCTAACGATGAAGACGGCCCTCCTGGTGGTGCTCGCCTCCATCAAGAGGGTAGGGGACCTACAAGCACTCTCTGTTTCCAAGGATTGCCTAGAATTCGGGCCTGAAGACTCTCACGTGATCCTGAGACCACGGCCTGGCTACGTGCCCAAGGTTCCCACCACTCCCTTCCGGGTCCAGGTGGTGAACTTGCAGGTGCTCCCCACTGGGGAGGAAGACCCAACCCCATCCGTGTTGTGTCCAGTACGCGCGCTGCGCCTCTACCCATTAGGGGAGGGCTGTCTCCAAACAGAGACTGGCACACTGGATCGTGGACGCCGTCACTACGGCATAACGATCTCAAGATCACCCCTGCCCATTAGCAGTGAGGGCACACTCCACCCGGGGTGTAGCCTCCTCGTGGGCACTGGCTCAGGGCGCCTCTTTGGCAGACATCTGCAGAGCTGTGGGTTGCGCTAAGCCCAACACCTTCGCGAGGTTCTATAGCCTCCGCGTGGAACCGGTGTCAGCCCGTGTCTTGCAGGGCAACAGGTAAGAAACGGCGACTGGTAGGGCGTACTTCCCTCTAGATGGGTCAGTGCGCTATTTCCGCCTCCCTTCTTCCCCCCACTGGGTGAAGAATAGGCATTCCATCATCACTAAGCACCTTCCTAGGGGCCGAGCTGAGCAGATCAGCCCTGCCCCCTTTGGCCGGGTAACAGTTGAGTTATCTACCACATAGCTCTAACCGGACCTAGTGCTCCAGACCTGGTAACCCCCCACTGCGTGGTTCCGTCTGATGTATTCTCATGAGTGGTTCCCACCTTGGCAACCCATGACCTCCCTAGGTGGACTTCCACCTTGCGGTTAACTCCTTCAGTCCGCATATTTTCCCATGAGTTCTCCCCTGATGGCGAGACCATGATGGTGTCTCCACTAATTCCTCCCCAAGGTAGGTAGTGGTCTCTGTAGCGTTTTTCCCCCAGGGGGGAATAATGCTTACCCAGTGGCCCTTACGGTGCCGGGTGGCTTCTCGCTGTTAGAGAAACAAGGCCTCCACCCGTGACGGCCGGTGGCAGGGGCTTCCCATCTTTTCTTCAAAAGCTCTGGTACCCCCTATCTCTCCACTGGACGGTTACAATTTCACGCTAGCGCTCACGTCTGACTCGCCCAGGCCAGTCAGCGTCGCTCCACTAGAGATTGTGACGCAGCACAGCGCTGTGGCGTTTTCCATAGGAACCCCATCTGTCAGCTCGACACAATGTCTGACAGTTGGTTTTGTACCCGCAAATGTCTTGGTTACGGATGTAACCTCAGTTCCTTGATGGAGGGAATGAGACGTTGTGTCCTTCTTGCCACAACGCTGGCCGCCCGCCTCAGCGGTCGAGGGATGCTCTCAGGCTCCTCAGACCAAAAGGTGAATGAATGCATCACGCCGTCTCCCTTTTATACCCGGATATCCGGGGGCGGAGTCCGGCATGCAAATTTCATTCACCAGTTTCGTTGGCCTCTGGTTCTAAACTAGTCAGAAGTTGATAGGTTCTCAAGAGCGAACCCCATCTGTTGGCTCGACACAACGTCTCGTTCCCTCCATCAGGGAACTGAGGTTACATCCGTAACCAAGACATTTGCGGGTACAAAAGCAACTGTCAGAGAAGCTGCAATACATATGATAACTTAACTCTCTTAAAAGCAGTTTTAAATTGGCTTATGCTAATCAGTCTGTCATCAAGGCTCATTTTATGTAGGCCTGACTAAAGTAACTACCTGGGACATTAATGTAATACTGTATAAAAACAAAAATCATCTCATCCACGCCCATTTAATGACTTTTAGCTGAAAGTTTACCTCAGACAAAATATCAATAAAAGCAATTCCGACAAGCAGGACCACTGAAACGTTTTCTGTTTTGACATCCTATAAATAGAAACACTTAAACATCTAAATATGCCTAATTTACATTTTAATCATTTAATTTACCAATTCGGCCATATTTTTCCTGAATACGTTACCTCAGAAAACTTTAAGCGGGAATGTCCAACTAGTCCTGACTAATCGCTTAAACTGCAAGCAAGGGCTTATAATACACACGTAAAATGTAAGCATATTCATTTCAAGTAATCAATTTGACATATTTTTTAACTAAAACAAGTTATTACTTGCAGGATTTAGGCCTACCTGAAGCGACGACCTGACCGGATCTAGCCATGAGATAGCTCATTAGATATGCATACAGGCCAGCTGTCATTGGCTTAAACTTGCTGCTTGACAGTTCCTGGTCCCACCTAGTTTCCATGGTAACTTTTCTCCGCTCCAGTGTGTGACACACATTCAGCGCGCAACGCACACCCATTAATACACATCAAGCTGGGATTAATACATACATTTAACAATTTAAAATCTCATAAATTATTATTAAATTGCAAATTAATAGCCTTTTTATTTAAAAAAAAATATATATATACATATACTAAAATGTGCCTATTAAATAATTAGCCAGTATTCCATTGATGCCTTGGACTGTATTAATAAAAATGTCCTGTAAGAGCTTAGAAGAACACTATCATTTAGCCACTGCTGTACCAACAGAGGCCCAGCGGTGGCAAGCTGCTGGTGGCGTGCCACCCAAAAAAAGCTGGCAGACCGACAGCATTTTTACATTGGTCGGCTTGCCGACAGTGGTCCGTCTGTGTCAAGCCGCTGAATCTGTGCCACCCAGTTTGCCACTGCTGTACCAACAGAGGGCAAGCCGCTGGTGGCGTGTCACCCAAAAAAAGCTGGCAGACTGACAGCATTTTTACATTGATCGGCTTATCGACAGTGTGCCGACAGTGGTCCGACTGCATTAAGCCGCTGAATCTATGCCGCCAGGTCATGGTTTGCTGGGGTGTCCTGCTGAATTCAGCTACGTGGTCCAGACGGGAAGAGCGTAAAGACCATCGACTCTACCTGCTCGACTTGAAGACCGAAGAGCGGTATTGGGTGTAACTAGTTACTAATATCTGCTAAAAGCCTTAGTACCGTGGGTCCTAACACGTCTCTGCTGGAAAGTCTTTATAATATTAACACAGGTCCTAGCTCCTGCCTGACTTTTATCCTTCTTTTTAAACTTAAAATCCACAAACCTTTTATTTTATGTAATACATAAGTCATAGCTCTTTCTACAGTCTTTCTAATGCCCACAAAATCTCTTCCCTGCATCAACATGAGAACGACATCTTTTTGTACTGTGGTGGCCACCGTAGTGTTTGGACTGAGCAATTCGTGGCAAATTTATAATACAACGCTAGTGGCCGCTGTTAATTAAGAACTGCACCTTTAATGTATCATTCTCACATTTGTATATTTTGGTCAGTAAATAAGAATAATTGTAGTGAGGGGCGCTATTGAGCTGCGCAGGAGATAGATGTGTTATACATCTCTTCCACAACCAAGCCGATAAAAAGTAATTTAACTGTCTATAAGAATAATTGTAGTTAATTAATGTAGCTATTTATTATTTATTTGAATGAATTAAGTAAGCCGTTTCATGTCTATCCTTGAAACAATTCTAATCAAGATTGATATAGGATATAGAAAGTAATTAGAATAAGTTATTAAATACTTTTTGAAGAGAGTAATTTGTTCAGTAATCTAATTACACTATTGAATATGTAATTAGTAACTAGCAGGGTTTGAATTGAGAGGGGGCTGGGGTGGTCCCGGGACCCCTCATATGCCTCAAGGGACCTCTCATGAGGTCTAAAATAGTGAACTTGGGGGGTCCCTGGTTTTTCATTAAAACTTGACAACTAAAAACACAAAAAAAATTTTTTTGTCCAATTATCATGCTAAAACAAAACACTTTTGTCCATTTTTTGTACAAATTTCATAAAACTTCCAGTTTTAAAAAAAAGTCTTTCTTTGTCCGATGTTATCTCACATTGTCAAAACAGATGCGACACTGAGCCACTACAGGGAAATACAGGTGGTGGAAAAATAGGAAAGGGAGTGAACATATTTTGCTCTCCCCAAAAGTGCGTTCCTTTGCAAAACTTTTGCGTTTCCGCAAGAATGTTTTTCTTTCCCTCAGAAAACTTTCGCATTCCCCAGAGATTATTTTGCTCTCCCTTCTGCAAACATGAGCTCCGACTTTGACCAGAAGGCTTTTGCCCAAAGGAATGACATTCGTTTTTCTTATCCTGCATGTTCATATGGATTATTTTCATATACTTGATCTACATTATCAGGAGATGAATCACGTTTAAAACGCTCATACGCTTCTGCAAGAGGTGACGCGTCCTTTTCCCTCACTGGCTCCAATGATTTTTATTAATATTCCAAAAAAGGGAACAGCACCGCATTACAATAATATAAAGAACAAGAATCAAAGGACAAGAAAAAAATAAAGAAAATAAGAGGACAGGAAAATCTCAATTAGTAAGAAAATGTTATCATACATTTTGAAAAACCTATAAATAAGTTTAAGAGATTTTAAAATGAGTGAAATCTCAGCAAGAAAGACATCAAACCTAAGCAATATCTTATTAAATACATCTAGGCTGTCGGAGCAAATAGCCTAGTTGTCAGGACGGTGCGTGGAGAGAAGAACCCAAGCGCAGGCAGGCGTGAAGGGGTTAACAAAACAAGACTTTAATTACAAACAAAGAACAAAAAAAAAACCCACGAGGGGGTGTCAAAAACAGGAACGAACTAAAACACAAAACTAAAAACCAAACACTTCCCTCGGTGGTGCAAAACAAAACACGACACAACGTCCAGGGGCAGGAAAACCAAAAAAACCAACACAGCAAGGTGAATACTCACAATAGTAAGCACACTGGACAGGTAAACACAGCACATCAAATGTATGTACACATGCAGAGAGATTAAGACAATCCACGAGCACAGGACAAAGAAAAAAGAGGTTATTTAAAAGGGAAGACAAACGAGGGATAATGACACAGGGAAGGTGTGGTTAATAAAACACTCAGGGAAAGATAACAAGGAAACGAGAGGAGCGGGTTCAATGACGAGACACTGGAGAGAACGAATATTATTGTCAAAAGGACAATAATATGTTTCTCTCCACACATAACCAAAGGCTTTGTCATGGCTCTGCTACAGGATCAAGAAAAACATGACTAAATGAAGCAGAGCCATGACACTAGTGGGCAGTGCTCCGACATGTTGCGCATCGGGCGACCCGGGTTAGATTCCCGTCTCGTGGTCCTTTCCCGAACCCACCCACTTCGCTCTCTGTCCTCTCTAACAATAGCTGTACAATTAAAGTCAACAACAAATCTTAAAAAAAAAATCTAGGATCTTACAATGCAAAAATAAAAAAAATTACAGCAAGATCGATAGCATGGTCACTGCAAAAAATGTCTTTTAATCTCTCCCTCATGTGGATCTCTTTTAATGGATTATCAACATGTTAAAGACATGTATGCGTGTAATGTGGTCAAATTACTAAAATGATCCAAACTGTTATGTGATTGATGCCTTTACTGGCAGCTCCATCTGTTTTTTGTTTTTTTTTGAAGACTGGTTAGGGGACCCCCCAAGAGCCTTGACACAATTCGAACACTGGTAACTAGTAATCAATTACTTTTTTAAACTAACTTACCCAACACTGCCGAAGAGCGTAAAGACCATTGACTCTACCTGCGCGACTTGAAGAGCGTAAAGACCATCGACTCTATCTGCGCGATTTGAAGACCGAAAAGCGTAAAGACCATCGACTCTACCTGCTGCTCCACCGAGCAAGGACACTGACAAGGCACTTGAGTATCACACTTCAGTATTAACTTTTTGCACTTCTATTTATTCTCTTCTTGTTATTTGACTTGTATATTTCTTATTCTCCATTTTTGAATATGTGTTTTCAAATCCCTACTGTCACTACAACTCGTAATTCACCGGTGTCACGTAGAAGGCCACGCAATGCTAATGCTAATAATCTGCGCACTCTTTCAGCATCCACAACTACCTCAATTACATTTCCCATTAGTTTATGGAACTGCCAATCTGCTGTAAACAAAGCAGATTTCATCACAGCTATTGCTAAACACTCTGGTCTTTCTCTTTTAGCACTTATTGAAACCTGGATCAAGCCAGAGGACACTGCCACACCAGCTGCTCTCTCAAATAACTACACTTTCTCCCACAGCCCACGCATATCAAGGATGGGTGGAGGAACCGGTCTACTTCTCCCCAACGACTGGAAATTCAAACAGGTGGCACCCTCGTGTGACAACATCTCCTTCGAGTCACATGCTGTTACTATCATCCACCCTGTTAAAACTCATGTTGTGGTTATCTATCATCCCCCAGGTCAGCTTGGACATTTCTTGGAGGAGTTGGATATGCTTCTGTCATCCTTCCCCGAGGATGGTACTTCTCTGGTGGTACTTGGAGACTTCAACATCCACCTTGAAAAACCTCAGGCTGCCAACTTCAACAACCTGACTGCATCGTTTGACCTCAAGCGAGTTCCCACTTCAGCAACCCATAAGTCTGGTAATCAACTTGATCTTATCTACACAAGACACTGGATGGATGGCACACGTTGGATCATTTCCTCATCACTCTTGATCTCGACCTAACTTCTCCAGACTCTACACATGTTTCCCTACTGGTCACATTCCGGCGCAACCTATGATCACTTTCTCCCTCCCGCTTATCCTCTGTGGTCTCCGCCACGCTCCCTCCCTCTGAACAGCTCTCTCTCTTGGATACTAACAGTGCCACCGAGACTCTTTGCTCCACACTAACCTCCTGCTTAGACAACCTATGCCCTCTTATATCTAGGCCATCTCGTGCATCCCCTTCTGCCCCCTGGTTATCTGATGTTCCGCGAGCATTGCGCCACGCTCAGGTCTGCTGAGAGAAAGTGGCGCAAATCTAAAGAACCCGCTGACCTCGGTCTCTATCAGTCTCTCCTCTCTTCTTTCTCTGCTGATGTCTCCTCTGCAAATACCCAGTACTACCACGCTAAAATTAAAGACTCGCATGACTCTTGTACTCTCTTTAAAACCTTCTCTGCTCTTCTTTGCCTGCCTGCCCCCTCACCTCCAGCTGACTTAACAGCTGATGATGCTGTCTGCAGCAAGCTGGAATACTTATCAATGAGCATGTGTAATTCATCTAATGATGCAGCACCTGATATCTGGGGTAAACGGAGTTTAAGGATTATTCCACCAAAAAAGGTTTTATTCAACCTCAAATGAAATTTCGTTGTCATTTGCACTAGTGGGCCACCGTACTTAGGGCTTTACGATTACTCCAGAGCACTCGTAGATCTATGATGATTTTCAAGTGCTACTTAAGTTACGATGCTTTTGGGAATCAGACCGTAATATTAAGATCACTCGTACGATCGTTTTTACGATCAATTTAGGCTTACGATGCCTTTGGGAAACGCAGCCCAGATCATTTTGTTTCCCAAAAAAACAGGAAAAGTAAGCAGATCAGTATCTTTCACCTAGAAGCAAAGTCTCATCCTCCATCATGCCTCATCTGTTTAACCCAGTTGAGAATTGCATTGTAAAATAAAGCTTCTTTACAACTTTACACGCAGTGCGCACATCCACTCAGGACACAATGGTACAAATCTCCCAATTTACTCTCATAAATCAAATTCCCACGATCCAAGAGAATTGTAGAGTTTGCACACTGTCTGTACTGGACACGCGAAGTAAAACTAATTCACTGCCATTTAATTTATTTATTTTTGCTTTATTCTAAGTAAAACAGGATATTGAGTTATTTTTACCGTTGCAGAACTCTATCTTCAAGCTTAAATTTTACTGTTATCTTACAATTTCTAACTGAGCTTTTGTCTGACTGACACACAGTGTTGAGCTATACTTTTCAAATAACAATAAATTACAGTTGAAATCAGAACATATTAATTTAGTTTTTCAAATGTCTCCGTTTTAAACATGGAATGGCAGGTGAGAGCACAGCTGGCACTTAGGCCCACACACAGCACACTTATTTCAGAAAAAAAAGAAATATTACTAAGAAACTGATTTTAACTTTTAAAGTTAAAACTACCAATTTTTGGAGACCCACTAACAAGGCAAACCCGCCAACACCATTGTATTTATTACAGATATACAAGTATGAGGTTACTGGAACATATGTGCAGTGAATACAACGATTATGACTTTTTTACTTTTTAAATATATTTATGTTTTGACAATAGTATTGTATTATATTATACTGTTGATAAAAATTAATCACTGTCCATATGTGCCAAACACAAATTTGTATTTCATATCCTACTGTGACTGCTCTCTGCTATTTTAAGTCACCAGCCCAGCCGATCTCATATTTGTCTTCAGATGCCATCAAATGTGGCCTCTCGACAACGTGTGACTATAGCCATTCTTGCAAAGTTATACTCACACAGCTGTGTTCAGGTGAAGTAGCTTAGATCCAACAAGGTGGCTCACTGCTGATTGTGTGAGAGCGGGCGTTTCAAAGCATAAAGGCCTACTTTAAAAGTGAGCTCAAACTTCAGATGAGGAGGGATGCCTATAAAGTATACTGAAGAATACTTTTGGCACATCACAATATACTCAATATACAGCATTAATCCACTACAAACTATACTGTTATCTGGTGTCTTTTTACTGCCTTTCATAATAATAAAAACAAAGGAGGGACAGTCATTATAAACAGACCACTGTACAGATATAGAGTGTATAAATATGGAAGTCGTCTTGGTTACGGATGTAACCTCGGTTCCCTTTCTGTCGGTCTCTCGACGTTGTGTCGAACCGACAGAATGGGGTTTGTCTTGAGAACCTATCATCTTCTGAGTATTTAGAAAAGGCCAATGAAAATTGGCGAATGAAATTTGCATGCCGGGCTCCTCCCCGGATGTCCGGGTATAAGAGGGAAGCCGGCGTGCTCATTCATTCACCTTTGGTCTGAGGAGCCTAAGCATCCTCCCCCGACCGCTGGGGTGGGCGGCCAGTGTTGTGGCATGAGGGACACAACGTCTCGTTCCCTCCATCAGGGAACCGAGGTTACATCCGTAACCAAGACGTTCCCTTTCTGTCGGTCTCTCGACGTTGTGTCGAACCGACAGAATGGGGTTCCTATGGAAAACGCCACAGCACTGAGCCGCGTCACAATCTCTGCGGAGCGACGTTGACTGGCCTGGGCGAGTCAGACGAACACGCTAGCGCGAAATTATGACCTTCCAGTGGAGAGGAAGGGGGACCCAGAGCTTTCCACAAAAAGTTGGGAAGCCCCCTAACGCCGGCCGTCACGGGCGGAGGCCTGATTCTCTAAATGGCGAGAAGCCGCCCGGCACCGTACGGGCCACTGGGTAAGCATTATCCCCCCGTGGGGGAAAAACGCTGCAGAGGCCACTACCTACCGTAGGGAGGAATTAGTGGAGACACCACATGGTCTCACCATCAGGGGAGAACTCATGGGAAGAATGTGCGGACTGCAGGAGTTAACCGCAAGGTGGGAGTCCACCTGGGGAGGTCATGGGTTGCCAAGGTGGGAACCATTCATGAGGATACATCAGACGGAACAGCCCACGGAGGGGGGGTTACCACGTCTGGAGCACTAGGTCCGGTTAGAGCTATGTGGAATAACTCAACTGTTCCCCGGCCTAAGGGGGCAGGGCTGCTCTGCCCAGCCTGTCCCCTGGAAGGGTGCTTAGTGATGGATGGAATGCCTATTCTTTACCCGAGGGGAAAGAAGTGAGGCTGGATCGCCACTGCTCCCCCCGAAGGGGGAAGGGCTTCCGCAGGCGTACGCCCAACGGCTGCCGGTCCTACCTGTTGCCCTGCAGGACGCGGGCTGACACCGGTTCAACGCGGAGGTTGTAGAACCTCGCGAAGGTATTGGGCGTAGCCCAACCCGCAGCTCTGCAAATGTCTGCCAGAGAGGCGCCCTGAGCCAGTGCCCACGAGGAGGCGACACCCCGAGTGGAGTGCGCCTTGACTCCTAAGGGGCAGGGGCGATTTTGCGACCGGTATGCCAAGGATATGGCATCCACGATCCAGTGCGCCAGTCTCTGTTTGGAGACAGCTCTCCCCTTCTGCTGACCTCCAAAACAGACAAAGAGCTGCTCAGAGCTTCTGAAGCCCTGCGTGCGGTCCAAGTAGAGGCGCAGTGCGCGTACTGGACACAACACGGAAGGGGTTGGGTCTTCCTCCCCGGTGGGGAGCGCCTGCAAGTTCACCACCTGGTCCCGGAAGGGAGTGGTGGGAACCTTGGGCACGTAGCCGGGCCGTGGTCTCAGGATAACGTGAGAGTCTCCAGGCCCGAATTCTAGGCAACCCGAGGACACAGAGAATGCTTGTAGGTCCCCTACCCTCTTGAAGGAGGCGAGCGCTACCAGGAGGGCCGTCTTTATCGACAGGCGAGAAAGATCGGCCTCTCCTAGGGGCTCGAAGGGGGGCCTCTGGAGGCCCTCCAGGACCACTTCGAGGTCCCAAGAGGGTACGGGGCGCGGGCGAGGCGGATTCAACCGTCTCGCGCCCCTCAGGAACCTGGTGACCAGGTCGTGCTGTCCTAGAGACTTACCAGCAACTGGATCGTGATGTGCGGCTATAGCGGCAACATACACTTTCAGTGTGGAAGGGGAGAGGTTCTTCTCAAGTCTCTCCTGGAGAAAGGACAGTACGTACCTGATCGAGCATCTCCGTGGGTCTTCTCCGTGAGAAGAGCACCAGGATGAGAAGATGCGCCACTTGAAGGCATACAATCTCCTAGTGGCCGGGGCCCTAGCCTGAGTGAGGGTCTCTACCACCGCCGGGGGTAGGTCGCTCAGGATCTCCTCGTCCCGTCCAGGGGCCAGACATGGAGGTTCCAGAGGTCTGGCCTGGGATGCCAAAACGTGCCCTTCCCCTGAGAAAGGAGGTCCTTCCTCAAGGGAATCGGCCAGGGGGGAGTTGTTGTCAGGCTCACCAGCTCTGAGAACCAAGTCCGGTTGGGCCAATAGGGCGCAACTAGTAGCACTTGATGCTCCTCTTCCCTGACCTTGCACAGGGTCTGTGCAATGAGGCTCGCTGGGGGGAAGGCGTACTTCCTCTTGTCCCGCGGCCAGCTGTGCGCAAGGGCATCCGTACCGAGGGGACCGTCGGATAGGGAGTACCAAGCAGAAAATGGGTGGAGTACGGGGAGGCAAACAGGTCCACCTGCGCCTGGCCGAACTGCTCCCATATGAGCTGAACCGCGTGAGGGTGGAGTCGCCACTCTCCGCGAGATGACGACTGACGAGAGAGCCGGTCTGCTGTCTGGTTCAGGTCGCCCGGGATGTGTATGGCTCGCAGTGAGCTGATCACCTGCATGCCTAAGGCCATCAAACATAACGTGTAACTTAGTTGACACGCGCCGGACGGCTAGTTATGGACGCTGCGCGCCGACGCCCCCAAATTTATCCCAGGTCGCCCGGCGGTGCCGAAACGAAGGGGAGAGCGCACGCGATCGAACGGAAGCGTCATGGGGCGTCGGCGACGCCCGGGGGACCCATGAAAAATGCCCAAATTGCCTAATTTTTGAGACACGGAACGAAGGGTTAGGCGCTCTCTTGGGCAGAACCATGAGGGGGCGACTCGACGTACGGTCCCAGCCTAAGCCATGCGCGCCGATCAGGTTGTGACCGGGCCTCCCGAAGAGCGCCTGAACATCCCCCTTGCAGCCTACGGGCCGGCTCCGGACCCCGACGTACACGAGAAGCCTACGCGTGCCCCTTGTAACCTATTTTGGGCGGGGCTTCCCGCTGGCCACGCCTCCATCCACAGAATGCCTACGCATCCCCCTTGCAGCCTAAACTTGAGGGAGGCCTGCCCGACGCCCCCGAAGTATGCCCGAAGACCCGGATGCCACCCGGTTCCCCGGGGGACCCCGTCTCAGAGCTGACTGCCTCATTTGAGCCCAGCGGCTGTGTGACACACGCTTAAACAGCCCAAAGCCCTTTTCTTTGACTTTCGAGTCGAACGTGCACATAAAAGCGTGGTGTGCATCTACACCATGTTTTCTCACATCTGCGATTCACTGGAAGGGCCAAAAATTAGGTAGACAGAGTAAGACCCCTGTCAGTGGTCTCCTTTGCTTTGGCAATTATTTATCCAGCTTAAACCAACAGTAGAGTGTACAGTTAGGGTCATAAATATTTGGACAGAGGCACATTTTTTGTTATTTTAGCTGTGTATCAATACATTTTCGAGTTACAGTTTTATAATAGATATTGTCTTAAAGTGCCACTCTCAGCTTTATTTAGAGTGTATTCACATCCAGATTAGCTGAAGGATTTAGGAATAGGAGCGGCCAGATCAACAATTTGGGACATTCTGGGGGGAAAAAAACACACCGCTGAGCTCAGTAACAAAACAATCCTAGGCGTCCATATGAGATCAAAGTGGTGGATGATGACATTATCCTCTCCATGATGAAGAAAAACACCTTCACAACGTCCGGACAAGTGAAGAACACTCTCCAAGAGGTACATATGTCAATGTTTGTCAATCAAAACAATAAAGAGAATACAAGGAAAACATAGAGAGGGTTCACAACCAGGTGCAAAAGCCTCAAGAATAGGATGGGTACATTAGACTTCTGAAATAGCTGAACAAGCTCTAGAAAGCATTTTTTGGAGAGATCAAATTAATTTCAGCCTGCATAAGACTAAAAAGAATAAAAGATATGGAGAAGGCTTGGAATATCTCATGATATGAGCATACAACATCTTCAGTAAAATAGTGTTCAGGCAGTGTGATTCCTTTCCATGCATGACGTCCCCAGCCACTGGGTCACTGGTGTTTTTTGGTGATGTAACAGAAGACAGAAGCATCCGGATTAATTCTTCACTTGTCTGGAAGTTGTGAAGATGTTTTTCTTTATCATGGAGAGGATAATGTCGTCATCCACCACTTTGATCTCATATGGACGCCTAGGATTGTTTTGTTACTGAGCTCAGCGGTGTGTTTTCTTCTCCCCCAGAATGTCCCAAATTGTTGATTTGGCTTAATGTTCAGATTTTGGCGTAATGTTGAACTTAATGTTCCTGGCATCTTTCTGACGGATGTGTAGTGTTTTTAAAATCTAACTATGGTCTGTTTCACTTGCATGGAGATCTCCCTGAACCTGAATGTGCTGTACAAAGTCACAGTAACCAGTACTGTCCTGTAGAAAGTCACAACAAACAAGTACTATGTGAAATCTACAGTAATTCACTGTGTTCATGCGCTGGAAATAACGTATTAGGGGTCACAGAGCATTAAAGTACACTCTTAAGAAAAATGGTTCTAAATAGTACCAAAAAGGGTCATTCCGCTTGTAACAATAGCAGAACCCTTTTTATAAGGTTCCATAAAGAACCCTGCCTTGAAAAGTGCTATATAGAACCTCAGTGGTGCCATAAAGAACCCTTTCTTTATCAGAAAACAGGAGGGGGTTTAATTTAGGTATTTTTATTAATTCATTCATTTAGTTTTTTATGGATTTTATCATTTTTTATTTCCGTTTTACCGTATAAAACAATAAGTAGGACATGTAAATCAAGTAATACTTTTATTTCCTTCTAGTCACATCATTAAATGTCATGGACCATTCATTATATTTGTACATATTAACACCTTTCACAATTCTGCATTGTTGCAAAGCAGCTTTACAGAAAAAAAACAGATTAGCCCTAAACAGAGACAAAGGAAAAAGTAAAGAAATACGTTTTAGTTCATTTTAGCACAACAGCAGTAGAAATGTGACAACAAAAATGTATAGAAATAAAAGTATATATATAACCAGGAAAATTATAAAAATACATGATTACTATTTACATTTAACTGATCAGCAAGATTATACAGCAAGCAGTGCGCCAAGAAGTCATCTTATATTGTTTGCAGATAACATCCATTATTTTTATGTGTGGTAATGATTTTGAGTTTCTGGCAAATCAAAAGTAGCGTCTGGCATATTCCCACTACTTTCCATCTATGGCTGTGGTCATCAACCTTGAGCATCAGGCCGAACCAGAGCTGTGTCTGTCAGTCTCAGATGTTTTCAGGAGCCTGACATGGAGACAAAACAAGCTGATGTTAGTGTAGAGGTCACTCTCATATGTAAAAATGATGTCATGGCAGAAGTTTGGATGAGCTGACTCCTGCAGTATAAACATGTTTTTGGTAATCAAGATAATGTTTGGCTAAAGATTCATTCGTAAATTTTGATTACTTACCTTTGAATGTGTCATTGAAACTGGCCGCAGATAGACTCCTTGTCGTTGGTGACTTTAACATCCACGTAGATAACGTTACAGATGCCTTAGGAATGGCTTTCAAAGACACTCTTAACTCCATGGGCACTCTTAACTCATAACTCCATTAGTCAACATGTGTCAGGACCCACTCACCTTCGTAATCATACTTTAGATTTAATACTGTCTTACGGTATAAATGTGGACGACGTTAAAATCCTCCAGCAGAGTGAAGACATTTCGGATCATTATCTGGTATTATGTTTGCTTCACTGGCCTACGGCTGCAAATAAAACTCATTGTTACAAATATGGTAGAACAATAACTTCAACTACCAAAGATGCGTTTCTCGATAATCTGCCCGAATTGTCTCAAATCATGAGAAATAACGTTGAAGATCTTGACATTACCACTGAAAATTTTAATTCCACCTTCTCGGTAACGCTAGACAAAGTTGCTCCACTACGTTTAAAGAAGATTAAAAATGGCAGCCCCACACCGTGGTATAATGAACACACTCAGGCTCTAAAGAAAGCGGCCCGAAAAATGGAGCGCAACTTTAAGAAAACTAAATTAGAGGTATTTCGTACAGCATGGAAGGATAGTATTCGAAAATACAGGAAAGCCCTAATAACTTCTAGATCCGCCTACTTTTCATCACTAATAGAAGAAAACCAGCACAACCCTAGGTTTTTATTTAACACGGTGGCTAAATTAACAAAAAATAAATCGTCAGTGACTTCTGATCCTGTATATCAGCATAGCAGTGATGAATTTATGAACTACTTCACATATAAAATCCAAGATATTAGAGAAAAAATTATAACAATGCAATCAGAAGTGAAACCCGCTGAACAAACTAACTACAGCGCCCTTAAGGAGAAAATGCAATTATTTTATACCGTAGATCAAGATGAGCTGTCTAAAATTATTAGATCATCTAAATCAACAACATGCATACTAGACCCTATACCTACAAATCTACTGAAAGAGATGCTCCCAGAAATTATAGATCCTCTTCTTGGTATTATTAACTCATCTCTGACATTAGGACATGTGCCTAAAGCATATAAGGTGGCTGTTATAAGGCCCCTTGTCAAAAAACCCCAACTCGACCCTAGAGAACTAAGGAACTACAGGCCTATATCGAATCTACCTTTCATATCTAAAGTTCTGGAAAAAGTAGTTTCAACTCAATTATGCTCCTTCCTCCAAAGGAATGACATCAATGAAGAATTCCAGTCTGGATTTAGAGCATGTCACAGTACAGAGACTGCTTTGATCAGAGTTACAAATGATCTGCTATTGGCGTCTGACCGAGGTTGTATCTCGTTATTGGTGCTGCTAGACCTTAGTGCTGCATTCGATACCATTGACCACAGCACACTCCTACATAGACTCGAAAATTATGTCGGCATTAAGGGAATAGCTTTGAAATGGTTTAAATCTTATTTATCCGACCGTTTTCAATTTGTAGCAATAAACAATGAGGTGTCACGCAAATCGCAAGTCCAGTACGGTGTACCACAGGGCTCAGTCTTAGGGCCTCTGCTCTTCGCATTATACATGCTACCTCTAGGAGATATAATAAAGCGACACGGAGTTAGCTTTCACTGTTATGCTGATGATACTCAACTTTATATTTCCTCGAAGCCTCATGAAACACAGCAGTTCCATCGAATAATGGAATGCATAGTCGATATAAAAAACTGGATGAGTAACAACTTTTTATTACTGAACTCGGACAAAACGGAAGTGTTACTTATTGGACCGAAAACTGCTATAAGTAACAACCAAGAATACTGTTTAACTATTGACGGATGTTCCATAAAACCCTCGTCGTCAGCAAAGAATCTTGGCGTTCTATTCGATAGTAATCTGTCATTTGAGAGCCACGTCGCCAACACCTGTAAAATTGCGTTTTTCCATCTTAAGAATATATCTAAACTACGTCATATGCTGTCAATCTCAGATGCAGAGAAGTTAATTCATGCATTCATGACATCAAGACTAGATTACTGTAATGCACTGTTAGGTGGTTGCCCTGCAGGCTTATTACAAAAACTCCAATTGGTCCAAAACGCGGCAGCTCGAGTTCTTACACGTACAAAAAAGTATGAACATATTAGCCCGGTTCTGTCAACCTTGCACTGGTTACCTATAAAGCATCGCGTTAACTTTAAAATCTTGCTTATTACCTATAAAGCCTTACATGGTTTAGCTCCTCAGTACTTGAATGAACTCCTTTTGTATTACAGTCCTTCACGTGCATTACGCTCTCAGGCGTCCTGTCAGTTGGTAATACCTAGAATTTCAAAATCAAGTGCAGGTGGTAGATCCTTTTCCTATCTAGCGCCTAAACTTTGGAATAGTCTTCCCTGCACTGTCCGGGAGGCAGACACACTCTGTCAGTTTAAATCTAGACTAAAGACGCATCTTTTTAATCTTGCATACACTACTCTTCCATAATATAAATCTTCAGAGGGTTTAGGCTGCATTAGTTAGATCAACCGGAACCAAAAACACAACTGATGTACTTGTTGCATCAAAGAGTACAGAACAGTACTCTACTCTCAGCCAGTCTTGTCTCATTGTTCCAAGGTTACCACAGCGAGCAGGATGCAGTTCATGGCCTGACCTGATGGTAGAGTGGAGAATGGGAAGTGGGGACCTGACAAGAGCTGAGATGATAGAGCTGGATAAAGAAGGACGCGGTCTCTTGACATGTCTTCACCACAAAACTTCAAATGCTATTAGATTATTAATGATAATCTTAAACTACAATTTATTTTATTATTAAGTTTATTTATTTTATTTAGCCTTGTTGTGCAAGTTCTCTGGAGCTTGTGCAGAGGCAGCAGCTTTTGCCAGAGGGGAACTGGAATCCCCTGGTTGGGCCTGGGTTCTCCTGAGGTTTTTTTTCTCGATTAGAGTTTTGGGTTCCTCGCCACCGTTTGCATACTGTTTTTGCACTATCTGCCTGACCGGGGGGGCTGCTTTAGAATTTTAAAGTTTTACTTAATTAATATTGCATATAGGAATTTATAGTCTGTTATATTTGACCTGTGCTTCTCTCTCCTTTATCCTAAATGTGTGCTCTCACTGTGTGTGTGTGTGTGTGTGTGTGTGTGCGTACTTGTCTGTGTACGTGCGTGTGTGTGTGTTGTGTGTGTGTGCGTGCGCATCCGTGTGTGTGTGTGTGTCTCTATGTCTATGTGTGTTAGTACGTGTGCATATTGTGTGTGTGGAGTGTTTTGTATGTGGGTATGTCTGTCTTCTGTGTTTTCAACCTTTTCTTGTTTTTGCAGGTACAACTTTAATTATTTTGCTTATAGTCAATATGTCTCATGTACAGCTGCTTTGTAACAATGAAAATTGTAAAAGCGCTATATAAATAAAGTTGAGTTGAGTTGAGTTGAATTTGCCTCAACCGTCAAAGTCAGACCTGCAGTGGTTTAGAGATTAGCTTATGATTCACCTGAAACAGAGACATGTACATATAAGTACAATAAGAACTTAATTTCCAAACTTATTTTTACTGTAAATTGCTATCGTTTTAATGTGGAAAGGATATCAACTTTAAAAGTAACATGAATATATCACTTTTAAAACATTTCTGAGCTGAACTGATACTTGGTTAGCACCACGAGAAATACCCGTCTCTTCCAAGTTCACTCCCTAGTACAAGGTCACAATCGAAACTCTGAAATATCAATAAATACACCTAAACACAAGTTGTACAACTTGTTGAAGAAACATCAAGATAATGTGCATGAAGATACTTTAGAAAAATGGTTTATGGAAGTTCAGCCAGTAGAAGTAAATAATGATTGATGCTAGGATAATATTGTTAATGTAATACATTTTTTAAATATTAAGTAGAGTATATACATTTTAACTATCCTAAATAATTGGTAAAGCAGATTCCCATAAATTATATAACCATAGAATATATCTTAAATTATAAAAATATATATATGATTAAAAACAGTCTGAAGCTTTCCTGTGTGGTGTATCAGTCTGCAGGCACCTCAGCAGGACTGTTAAATCAGGACTTTGAGTCAGGACATACAACCAATCAGGAGGCAGCTTCTAAATAACTGATCTACTTTAAACCAAAATAGGTGGGAATAAAGAACACTTTCCCAATACAAAGATCCATTTCAGCAGAAAGGGGGTTCTTCAGAAGACATGGTTCTATACAGAACCTTTACCATCATTAAATAACCTTTTAAGAACCATGTTTTTTTAGAGTGTGGGCTATATTCAATGAGAAATTACAATACTGATCAAAATATTGTGAAAATCACATTAGAGGAATGTGCTAGAAAAAATGACTTTGTTAACCTAACCAACACTGGCCTGTGGTAAATCACAACAATCAAGCATGACTGTTCATTTTCCCAGTTCACAGGTATTACAGTGAAACTTGGAATTGAGAAACTTTTGTGTGATATTCAGGGAACCTCTGACCAGGGACATAATCCAAAACAAAGTACGATAATTATTTAAAGGATACAAATGTCTCGCACAAGCTTTTAATAGCTTTTTTTTTTGAGCCTATCACAACTAGACATTAAACATTGAACTGTTTTGTAACTTTCTGTTAATTGATTATTAAATATTTTTGTGAAAATACACTTTTCTCAAATAAGTCATTTATTGAGTTGTCATAAGGTTTTGTTTACAAGCAGCAAAAATACATGGCATTGACACAGGCTTATGATGTAGGATACAGGTGGTTCTAAACTCTGTGGCCTGCGACGTCAACTTGCTGAAGCCTTAACCCTGATCAAACTCACCTGTTTGTAACTCTCTAGTAATGACTTAAACGTCATGCAGCGCTGCGCAAATCCGATCACCGAAATTACATCAAAATACCGTGACAGGGGAATCTGAGTGCAGCTTGTTCCGTAACTATTACAATCGCTCTCGCGGTATTTTGATGTCACACGCCATCCGGGAGCAGCGCAGCGCCGCCAAAGACTATAGATACCAAAAGCCGAAACTCAATACAACGTTCCATGCAACACCAGCGCACTGCAATTTCCGCCATTTTGGGATGAAAGCGACTTGTCTTTTTTCTGTCGCGATGGCAATATGAGCTGCTTTGTTAAAAAAAACATTGAAGCTGAAATCCAATCCGAATGATGATAGTACATGTTGACAAAAACCTTAGCTCGATAGAAACCTTTAAAAAACCTTTTCACACCAAAATGGTGGCCGCGCTGTTCCCTTTCTGTCGGTCTCTCGACGTTGTGTCGAACCGACAGATGGGGTTCGTCCCTGAGAACCAATCGCTTCCGACTACTTAGAAAAGGCCAATGAAAATTGGAAAATGAAATTTGCATGCCGGACTCCGCCCCGGACATCCGGGTATAAAAGGGATATTCATTCACCTTTTGTTCTTCGGAGCCTTCGCTGATGAAGTGCAACTCTTGCTACTTAGCAAATTCTACATTGCCGGTTCTACGATGTGGTGCAGCGGACTGTCCCTTCCTGCAGCGACTTCCCCTGGGCGTCTCGGCGGTTCCAGAGGTGTTCGAGCTGCAGACGGTGAATCACCGTCTGCATTCTAAAAGAGCTAATTTCTCCAGCATGACATGTCCCGCTGTTCTCTTGGGTGCGGTGTCCTCATCGAGGATGGGGACAAGCACGATGTCTGTGTCAGGTGTTTGGGGGTCCAACACACTGAGACAGCCTTCGTGGACTCATCTTGCCCGCACTGTGGGCAGATGGTCATAGAGACGTTGTGGTCACGGGTGGCTGTTTTCTCCCGAGAATCAGCCACCACCTCGCATGCTTCCCGGGCTGTGACGAGGATGGCTAAGGCCATTCCGTTCGCCAAGGCGAGCGGCGAGGGTGATATGGGGGATTCTGCGAGCGCTAATCCGTCAGCCAAGTGCTCGCGGACCTCTCGCACCCCGTCTTGCTCACCTCATTGTTCCCTAGCTGGCGGTGCCACACCGTCAGCGTCCTCCTTGACGCAGTCGTACACGATGCGTGATGAGGATGAGATGTCCATCGCAGCATCGGAGAGCGAATTGCTGGCATCCGATCCCGATGACTCTCTGCAGCTCCCCCCTAAGGGGGAACGAGCTCAGGAGGAGGCGGATGTCGAGATGTCGGCCATGTTTTCCCGGGCCACCGTGTCCATTGGGTTAGAGTGTACTCCGGTGCCTCTCCCCCAGCGCTCACGGTTGGATACGTGGTTCTTGGGCTCTGAGCGCGACTCCAAGCCGCGCCCAACCCCGGTTCCATTCTTCCCGGAGGTGCATGAGGAACTGACGAAGACGTGGAACGCCCCCTTCTCGGCGCGTACACGTCAGACCGGTTCCGTCGCTCTCTCTTCCCTCGATGGTGGGGCAGCTAGGGGTTACGTCGCCCCCACGGGGCCTAGCGCCCACTTTTTCACAAAAAGAGTTTCCTATCTCCCTGGGTGTTCTTCACAGCTACTCTCACCCTCTGTCAGACGGTGTTCGGCCACTCGACGTTGCGTCTTGGCGAGGCGCAACATCGAATGTATTTTGCAGCCCTCAGCACTCTCAAATCGACGGTGCGGGGACCCGGGGGGTCGATGAAGCAGATCGTTCCCTTAGTCCTCCTGTCACGGTCCCTGGGAGCTTGGCTCGAGCTTCCCACACCGTCACGGTGGCTGAGAAGGACGATCCGTCTCGGCTACGCGATCCAGTTCGCCAGAAACCCGCCAAAGTTTCGGGGCATCCTCGTCACCTCGGTCAGAGGCCGGGATGCTCCCGTACTACGGAGCGAGGTCGCCACCCTTCTGGCGAAGGGTCCGATCGAGTCTGTCCCCTTAGCCGAGATGTCCAAGGGGTTTTACAGCCCTTACTTCATCGTCCCCAAAAAAGGCGGGGGGGTGCGCCCCATCCTAGATCTGCGTACCCTGAACAGACACCTGCACAAGCTGCCATTCAGGTTGCTCACGCAGAAGCGCATCCTGGCATCTGTCAGATGTCAGGATTGGTTCATGGCAATCGACCTGAAGGACGCTTACTTTCATGTCTCAATTCTCCCTCGTTATCGCCCGTTCCTATGGTTCGCTTTCGAGGGTCGGGCATTTCAGTACAGAGTCCTCCCCTTCGGTCTGTCTCTGTCTCCACAAGTCTTTACAAAGATCGTGGAGGCCGCCCTCTCTCCCCTCAGGGAGAGAGGTGTGCGGGTACTCAACTATCTCGACGACTGGCTTATCTTGGCTCACTCGCGAGATCTGATGTGTGCACACAGGGACCTGGTGCTCCGGCACCTAGATCGATTGGGACTACAGGTCAACCGAGAGAAGAGCATGCTCTCCCCCGTGCAGAGCATCCTCTATCTTGGTATGGAACTCAACTCTGTCACCATGACAGCACGACTGTCCGCAGTACGCGCCCAGTCGGTGTTGAACTGCCTGGATCGTTTCACGCAGTCGGCGGTTCCCCTGAAACTATTTCAGAGGCTCCTGGGACACATGGCATCCTCGGCGGCGGTGATACCCCTCGGGTTGATGCACATGAGGCCGCATCAACACTGGCTCCTGAGTCGAGTTCACTGGAGAGCGTGGCACACCGGCAGCAGGCAGATGGTGATTACGCCTCGCTGCCGACGCACCCTAACCCCGTGGTCTTCCATGACCTTCCTTCGGGCAGGGGTACCCCTAGGGCAGGTTACGAGGCATGACGTGGTGACAACAGACGCCTCCCTGCAGGGTTGGGGTGCAGTGTGCAACGGGCACGCAGTGTCGGGGCTTTGGACGGGCCCCCGCCTGCGCTGGCATATCAATTGCCTAGAGCTGTGGGATGTGCTACTTGCACTGAAGAGGCTGCAGCCTCTCGTGCAGGGCAAGCACGTGCTGGTCCGGTCGGACAGCACTACTGCAGTAGCGTATATCAATCGTCAGGGTGGCATTCGCTCACTGCAGTTAACACGACTCGCCCGACGCCTCCTCCGGTGGAGTCAGCAGGTGATCCGCTCCCTGCGTGCCACGTATATCCCAGGCGACCTGAACCAGACAGCCGGTGTGCTCTCTCGTCAGTCTACGCCTCGCGGAGAGTGGCGACTCCACCCCCGCTCAGTCCAGCTCATTTGCGTGCAGTTCGGGCAGGCCCAGATAGACCTGTTTGCCTCCCTCGAAACCACCCATTGCCCGCTTTGGTACTCTCTGACGGAGGGACCCCTCGGCACGGATGCCCTAGCGCACAGCTGGCCGCGGGACAAGCGGAAGTACGCCTTCCCCCCAGTGAGCCTCATTGCACAGACCCTGTGCAAGGTCAGGGAAGAGGAGCATCAAGTGTTACTCGTTGCGCCACACTGGCCCAACCGGACTTGGCCGAATCCCCTGACGAAGGACCTGCTTTCCCAGGGGAAGGGCACGTTATGGCATCCCAGGCCAGACCTCTGGAACCTCCATGTCTGGCCCCTGGACGGGACGAGGAGATCCTGAGTGGTCTGCCCCCGGCGGTGGTAGCTACCATTTCTCAGGCTAGGACACCTGCCACTAGGCGACTGTACGCCTACAAGTGGCGCCTCTTCTCGACCTGGTGTGCTTCTCGAGGAGAAGACCCACGGAGTTGTGCGATCGGGTCCGTGCTGTCCTTCCTACAAGAGAGACTCGAGACTAACCTCTCCCCCTCCACACTGAAAGTGTATGTAGCCGCCATTGCTGCTCATCACAACTCAGTTGCTGGAAAGTCTCTAGGACAGCACGACCTGGTCATTAGATTCCTAAGGGGTGCGAGGAGGCGTAACCCGCCTCATCCGCACTCCATACCCTCTTGGGACCTGGATGTAGCCCTGACAGGTCTCACGAGGTCCCCCTTCGAGCCCCTAGGGGATGCCTCTCTTCCTCATCTTACGATGAAGACGGTTCTCCTTTTGGCGCTCGCCTCCATCAAGAGGGTAGGGGATCTACAGGCTTTCTCCGTGTCCCCTGACTGCCTAGAATTCGGACCCAGGGATTCTCACGTTATCCTGAGACCTCGGCCCGGCTACGTGCCCAAGGTTCCCACTGCTCCCTTTCGGGACCAGGTGGTGAACTTACAGGCGCTCCCCACTGGGGAGGAAGACCCAACCCCGTCCGTGTTGTGTCCAGTACGCGCGCTGCGCCTCTACTTAGACCGCACACAGAGCTTCAGGAGCTCGGATCAGCTCTTTGTCTGTTTCGGAGGTCAGCAACAGGGGAGAGCTGTCTCCAAGCAGAGGTTGGCCCACTGGATTGTGGACGCTGTCAAGGCAGCTTACCAATCCCTAAATCGCCCGTGCCCCCTAGGAGTGAGGGCCCACTCCACCCGGGGTGTTGCCTCCTCTTGGGCCTTGGCACGGGGGGCCTCTCTCGCAGACATTTGCAGAGCTGCGGGTTGGGCTACACCCAACACCTTCGCGAGGTTTTACAACCTCCGCGTAGAGCCGGTGTCAGCCCGCGTCCTGCATGGCCACATGTAGGACCGGCAACTGGTAGGGTGTACGCCTGTTCGGTTCTTTTCCCCCTCTCTCGAGTGGGTCAGTATACCGATTCAGCCTCCATTCTTTCCCCACTGGGCGAAGAACAGGCACTCCATCCATCACTAAGCAAGCACCCCCTGGGGCGGGCTGGGCAGAGCAGCCCTGCCCCTTAGGCCGGGTTTACCTGAGTTATTCGCTGCATAGCTCTAACCGGACCTAGTGCTACCAGACGTTGCAACTCCCCAGCAGGGCGGTTCCGTCTGATGTATCCTCATGCTGGTTCCCACCTTGGTAACCCATGACCTCCCCAGGTGGACCTCCACCTCGCGGTTTTCTCTTCAGCCGCACTTTCTTCCCATGAGTTCTTCCCCATCGGTGAGACCATGTTGGTATCTCCACTATTCTCCTCCCTGCGGTAGGAAGTGGTCTCTGTAGCGCATCCCCCACTTAAGGAAGTAGCGCTTACCCAGTGCCTTACGGTTCCGGGCGGCTTCTCGCTGTTAGAGAAACAAGGCCGCCGCCTGTGAGGCCGAAGGTAGGGGCCTTCCCACCTTTCAAGAAAGCTCTGGGACCCCCTACCTACCCACTGGTAGGTTACAATTTCGCGGTAGCGTTCACGGCTGACACGCCCAGGCCAGTCACCGTCGCTTCGTTGAGATTGTGACAGGGCACAGTGTTATGGCGTTTTCCATTGGAACCCCATCTGTCGGTTCGACACAACGTCGAGAGACCGACAGAAAGGGAACGTCTTGGTTACGTTTGTAACCTCGGTTCCCTGATGGAGGGAACGAGACGTTGTGTCCTCTTGCCACAACACGTGCTGTCCACTGCAGCAGTCGTGAGAGGTCTCAGGCTCCTCAGAACTAAGGTGAATGAATGATGCCGTCTCCCTTTTATACCCGGATGTCCGGGGCGGAGTCCGGCATGCAAATTTAATTTGCCAATTTTCATTGGCCTTTTCTAAGTAGTCGGAAGCGATTGGTTCTCAGGGACGAACCCCATCTGTCGGTTCGACACAACGTCTCGTTCCCTCCATCAGGAAACCGAGGTTACAAACGTAACCGAGACGTTTCCCAAAAAGCACCAGAGTTTTGCCTCTTGGTATCTATACTCTTTGGCGCCGCACCACCTTTTGGCGCGATAACTATTCCGACCTGCAGCAGCCTGCATTGTGTTGAAAGTGTAGCTGCAAAGATTGCGTAGTAGCGGTACGTTTCTGAAGTTTTCTTTGGACTAAACTTTGTCACTTTATTAACAGTAGCATAACAGTAGTTGGTCGTTGACAGTGCAGGTGGGCATTTTCACGTTAGGGTGTCATCATGCTTTATACGTGTACAGTTTGTATGTTCAAAGCAGCTTCGATTTCTGCATTCATTTGGCATATTAAAATTCACAGAAATCTTGCAAACATCAGATTTCAGTGTGGGCATGCAGAATGTCCTGCTACATGACAGTGTGTGCACCCATCTTTATTGTACATTTTGTTTGCATTATTTGAGACACAGTTGGAGTTGGTCTACCTAGTCCTAGAGTATTTATTTCCTTAGAGTAGCCTACATAGCAGCACTCTATTAGCAGTGTTCCCCAGTGTTTATAAGTGGACTTGTTTGGGGGGATGATTACATTTTCTGCCATGTTTTTGCATTTTGTTGTTTGTTTAGGAAATGTTTTCAAATTGTGCTTAAAATTGACTCAGTGTATTTGTCAAACAGTGTGATCAACTTGAATCAGTCCAAGCATAAAGTGCTGGAACTCTATTGAATTTGTACCAATATTTTTTTTTCTTAATAGTATTATTCTTACGGTCAGAAACTGTAAGTCATAAAGATACCAAACCAGAATAAGTGATCTGTGATTCATTTTGGTTCTGGCTCTAGGTTCACTTGTAAGCAATCATCCTAAGAAAGTTAGTAAACTAAAACCACATTAATAATTATATTCTTAAGTCAGGAGCTGTTTCCAAATCATCTACATTATCTGTAAAAAAACACAGTAACTTAGTAGCAACCATTGACAATCAAATTGCTGTAAAACACAATAATTAACCTCCAGCCATTGATGAGTAACTTACTGTAATAAACAATCACAGTTACTAACTGGCAGCCATTGACAAGTAACTTATTGTGTGGCGAGGGAGGCAGGACGAGAGCCGTGGGGGAATGACGCGCGATAATGAGTGTCAGCTGTGCGTTACACCGGTTTCGCATCCCTCACGGAGGAGCTCCGGAAGCATAAGAGGAGGAGCGACAGGAGTGTACGACGAGAGAGGACTGGGCCCGGACATGTGTTAAGTTGGTATTTATGTTCTTGTGGCCGGCAGTCGAGGTGGCTGCCGGCCTTTTATTTCCGTGTTATTGTTTGTTTATTTGATTAAAAGTTTGTTTAATGTTCGCGCCTCCTTCCTTCCCTACTTTGAACTGTATTACATACTGTAATAAACAATCACAGTTACTAACTGGCAGCCATTGACAAGTAACTTACTGTATTTTTAAATACAGTGTATTACTTGTCAATGGCTGCCAGTAAATTACTGTAATTTTCACAATATATTTCTTACAGTGTAGCATTTGAAAGCAGAATGAAAGACAAGACACAGCCTAAAACAAAAGTCTGACTGAATTAAATCAAAATGTATCACTGATGCAGTCAATACAACATGAAAGCAAAAGTTATTTTTGCAGTGAATAACATTTACAGTGTAAATGAACAGCAGCTCTTCTCTCTTTTCACTGTAACAGTGGAAATTATCCTGCCCCTCAGCTGAACCAGAGATAATGATTGGTTGGGTAATATCCTGTTTCAGCTGAAATAACATTTTTGATAGGTTTTTCTGCTGAGTTACAGTAGTCTTGTCTGTTTTTCTTGAGGCCTGCAGGTCAGAGCACTGGAGACTAGAAGAGAATCTCTCAGTTTTTTTTTAAATACCAGTGTTGTTCTAACACAGCAAGTTACTCACTTTTAGGTGGGCACGGCGTATGCAAAATCTATAGAAAAATATTAGTAGGTGGGCATACAGTGTATGCTTGCATATGCCATGCACCAATGTTTAAACAGATGCTTTTATCTTTTTCTGATTATTTTATAGTCATTTGTACCAATTTGTCTTTTTGGCATTGATTGTTTTGTTCACAGATTTGAAGTGGTTTACCGGGCATATGTTTATATGCAAAATAGACGTCGTAGTCTCAGTAGAAAGCACAGAATGATGCATGTTGCGTACAAAATGGGAAAGCTGGTGACAAATTACCAGTTCCAATCTGTTTGGCTGGCTCCCACACAACATTCGAGAGTCAAGGTGCAAACGTTTTACCAGTCCTCTGGGAAACAAAGTTTTGTTTATAAGTTAGCCGGCTACAATGCATAGTTTTATTGAGAGAGATTTATTGCATCAAATTGATATTCAATAGTTTTAGAAAGTTAGTTGCAAGCAAATGAGATATCTGCAAGCCTATTTAAAACATGACATAACCAGTATTTTATGGAAATTCTCAGTCTATACCAGGGGTCACCAACTAGCGGACTCCGGTCCGAATGCGGACTGCGAGATGCATCCGTCCGGACCTCAAAGCCTTTTGACATAATAAATAAATGAACGCCTAACATTATTTTCTAATGCAATCAAATTTATAGCAGGCACATCAAGGTCCGCTCAGTAGCAGTTTGGGTCCTACGGCGCCACGGACAGTTAACATATGCGCACTGTTGCTACGTTCAGACGTCGACGTCGTGGAGTGAAGGGAGCCGAGACAGACTCGCTGCACACAGCGCGCAGACAGATGCAACTCTCAGTGACTGAAAAACAATGTCCTTTTCAAAAGTTAGAAAAGTTGACGCTGAACACCATGTTTTCCGAGATGAATGGGTCGAGAGCTTTGCATTTATTCTTCCTGCATCAAGATGCACGAGACCGGTTTGTTTCATTTGCTCGGAGTCTGTTGCGGTTGTCAAAAGTGGAAACCTTAAACTGCATTATGAAATTAGACATAGAAACTTGCCCGCAGCAGTCTGAGGTAAGGACACGGAAAATATATTAGCTCAAAGCCCAGTAGTAGCGATCTACATGGGTCGTCCCTCACTCACTTACCGCCCAACAACCAGCATATGAATGTTCACTAAGAATACAGTGGATCTTAGGAAAACATAACAAGCCCTTTACTGATGGGGAAATAGTAAAAGAGTGCATGGAGGCTGCGTGTGAAACACTTTTAGAAGGAAAATAAAAACATGAACAAAGAAAATATTAAACAAACCCCCCTTTCAGCTGCAACAGCCAACAGAAGAGCTGAAATGTTATCAGAGGATGCTCAGTCACAACTTGATGCTACTATTTGTTAATCTCGGTTCAGCAGAAAACAACACTTTAGTTACCTTTCTGTCGGTCTCTCGACGTTGTGTCGAACCGACAGAATGGGGTTTGTCTTGAGAACCTATCATCTTCTGAGTATTTAGAAAAGGCCAATGAAAATTGCCGAATGAAATTTGCATGCCGGGCTCCTCCCCGGATGTCCGGGTATAAGAGGGAAGCCGGCGTGCTCATTCATTCACCTTTTGTTCTTCAGAGCCTACGCATCTGGTGAGCTTCTCTACGATCTGGGTGATCATTCTTTCTGCTGGAATCTACGACGTGGACAGCAGACAGTCCTTTCTAAAAGAGCAAATTCTCCAGCGTGGCATGTCCCGCTGTTCTCATGGGTGCAACCCACTCATCGAGGAGGGGGACGGACACGATGCCTGCTTCCAGTACGCTGGGGCATACGTCCTGCCCGCACTGCGGGCGGTGATGATTCAGACGTTGCGTCACGGGTGGCTGTGTTCCCACGGGACGCGCTGTACATGAGACATATTGACTATAAGCAAAATAATTAAAGTTGTACCTGCAGAAACAAGAAAAGGTTGAAAACACAGAAGACAGAATACCCACATACAAAACACTCCACACACACAATATGCACACGTACTAACACACATAGACATAGAGACACACACACACACACGGATGCGCACGCACACACACACACACACACACACACACGTACGTACACAGACAAGTACGCACACACACACACACACACACACGCTCAGTGAGAGCACACATTTAGGATAAAGGAGAGAGAAGCTTCCTGCTTCCTGCATCGCTGCCGGCAGCTTGTTTGTATCAGTGCGCTTACCACTTCGCTCTAATATTAGTGTATTTTATTATCATTAATTATTATTGTCGTTGCTAACTTATCCTGATATCTCAATAACCCTGTTCCTGTTATTTACTTGGAAGAGTCTAAACCAAATGTGATAGTTAACTTAACGCCGTTAGCATAGCAATAGCGTGTTAGCTTGCTTTCTGTTCACACTGTGGAATATCATCTTGCCTCTGGTTTGTCTTGTGTGCTAACTGTTTCTCTTTTTAAGCGAGTATACTACGATCCATGAGCAACCTTGGTAATTGGAATTGCACTTCAAATCCGGTGAGTTATGGCTTCTATTCCTATTATTGTTACTTGCACCTCATGTCATATGTTTAGCTTAGCCTTCTCTGTCAGCTGCGAGGGCTTTATATGCGATAAATGCAGGGAAATAGTTAGGCTGACAGAGAAGATCTTAGAATTAGAGTCTCGCATCCAATCTTATCTGAGGATAGTAAGAGTTTAACGACGATAGAAAACACTTTGGATGCGAGCAACATTAGCGCACACAGCTCGGTTCCGGTTGAAAATCCTCCGCAGCTGGGAAACTTCGTGACTGTGAGACGGCGTAGTCGCAGGACAAAACATCACTCGACCGTTCCGATTACAGTCTCGAACAGGTTTGCCCCGCTCAGTGACGCACCGACTGAGAAACCTGCTGAAAGTGCCCTAGTTATCGGTGATTCTATTGTTCGGAACGTTAACATAGAGGCACCAGCCACCATAGTCCAATGTTTACCGGGAGCCAGAGCGCCTGACATCAAGTCAAATTTAAATGTGCTGGCTAAGGCTAATCGTAAATTCAGTAAGATTGTCATTCACGTCGGCACAAATGATGTTCGACTCCGTCAATCGGAGATCACAAAAGATAACATTAAAGAGGTGTGTGAGCTCGCAAGCATGATGTCAGACACTGTAATATTCTCTGGCCCCCTCATGCTTATCGTGGTGATGAGATTTATAGCAGATTATCATCACTAAATGGCTGGTTGTCTGAGTGGTGCCTGCAGAATGATATAGTTTTTATAAATAACTGGAAGAGTTTTGAGGGCAGACCTGACCTGTTGAAACGAGATGGTCTCCATCCCTCCTGGGCTGGGACTTCCATCCTGTCTAGAAATATGGCAAAAAGTCTTAATGCTAATGCTAAAACTTGACTCGCTGGGGCCCAGGTCAGGGAGCAGACAGTATGGCTTAACCAACTGTCTGCTTGCCGTCTCACGTCGCAGAATACACAAAATGTACAACATGTAGTAATCCGTTCTCCCAAACATCACAAAATAGAGACTGTGTCTGTCCCCCGGATTAGCAAACATAAAATAATGCGTAAACCTCTTGAAAGTAATTTAATAAACGTTAAACAAACTAAACATGAACAAAATACAGATAATCAACTGTTACGACTCGGATTGCTAAATATTAGATCTCTCTCTAATAAAGCACTTTTTGTTAACGATATGATAACAGATCATAAAATAGACATGCTCTGTTTGACAGAAACATGGCTAAAACCAGATGATTATATTGCTTTAAATGAATCTGTCCCCCAAGATTATTATTATAAACACGAGCCTCGTCTAAAAGGCAGAGGGGGAGGTGTCGCAGCACTTTACAATAACTCTCTTAGCATTTCCCAGAAGTCGAACTCTAAATATAATTCTTTTGAAGTCATGGTTCTTCATGTTTCAACACCTAATACTAAAGATAAAACACTTTTTAAATTGATTCTAGCTATTGTATATAGGCCTCCAGGGCACCACACAGATTTTATTAAAGAATTTGGTGGGTTCTTATCAGAACTAGTACTGGCCGCAGATAGACTCCTTGTCGTTGGTGACTTTAACATCCACGTAGATAACGTTACAGATGCCTTAGGAATGGCTTTCAAAGACACTCTTAACTCCATGGGCATTAGTCAACATGTGTCAGGACCCACTCACCTTCGTAATCATACTTTAGATTTAATACTGTCTTACGGTATAAATGTGGACGACGTTAAAATCCTTCAGCAGAGTGAAGACATTTCGGATCATTATCTGGTATTATGTTTGCTTCACTGGCCTACGGCTGCAAATAAAACTCATTGTTACAAATATGGTAGAACAATAACTTCAACTACCAAAGATGCGTTTCTCGATAATCTGCCCGAATTGTCTCAAATCATGAGAAATAACGTTGAAGATCTTGACATTACCACTGAAAATTTTAATTCCACCTTCTCGGTAACGCTAGACAAAGTTGCTCCACTACGTTTAAAGAAGATTAAAAATGGCAGCCCCACACCGTGGTATAATGAACACACTCAGGCTCTAAAGAAAGCGGCCCGAAAAATGGAGCGCAACTTTAAGAAAACTAAATTAGAGGTATTTCGTACAGCATGGAAGGATAGTATTCGAAAATACAGGAAAGCCCTAATAACTTCTAGATCCGCCTACTTTTCATCACTAATAGAAGAAAACCAGCACAACCCTAGGTTTTTATTTAACACGGTGGCTAAATTAACAAAAAATAAATCGTCAGTGACTTCTGATCCTGTATATCAGCATAGCAGTGATGAATTTATGAACTACTTCACATATAAAATCCAAGATATTAGAGAAAAAATTATAACAATGCAATCAGAAGTGAAACCCGCTGAACAAACTAACTACAGCGCCCTTAAGGAGAAAATGCAATTATTTTATACCGTAGATCAAGATGAGCTGTCTAAAATTATTAGATCATCTAAATCAACAACATGCATACTAGACCCTATACCTACAAATCTACTGAAAGAGATGCTCCCAGAAATTATAGATCCTCTTCTTGGTATTATTAACTCATCTCTGACATTAGGACATGTGCCTAAAGCATATAAGGTGGCTGTTATAAGGCCCCTTGTCAAAAAACCCCAACTCGACCCTAGAGAACTAAGGAACTACAGGCCTATATCGAATCTACCTTTCATATCTAAATTCTGGAAAAAGTAGTTTCAACTCAATTATGCTCCTTCCTCCAAAGGAATGACATCAATGAAGAATTCCAGTCTGGATTTAGAGCATGTCACAGTACAGAGACTGCTTTGATCAGAGTTACAAATGATCTGCTATTGGCGTCTGACCGAGGTTGTATCTCGTTATTGGTGCTGCTAGACCTTAGTGCTGCATTCGATACCATTGACCACAGCACACTCCTACATAGACTCGAAAATTATGTCGGCATTAAGGGAATAGCTTTGAAATGGTTTAAATCTTATTTATCCGACCGTTTTCAATTTGTAGCAATAAACAATGAGGTGTCACGCAAATCGCAAGTCCAGTACGGTGTACCACAGGGCTCAGTCTTAGGGCCTCTGCTCTTCGATTTTGTCACGGCCAGCTCGTAAAGCCGTAACAAAACAAGAAGGTGAGCACGCGTTCACAGTTTTAAACCCATTTCTGGGACAATTTATTAAAACCACTCATATTTATATTACTGTTGACAGTGTAAATGAATAATGTAATGTGGTGCGTGTAGTGAGAATAGGAGTCAGTTAGAAAATCAGTGTAGTAAAATGTAAGTGTTGAAGTGTAATGTGTAGCTGCAAAACGCGGCAAGCGGCTAGTCGCCAAACGTCAGGTCCGAGCTCGAGGATGGAGTGTAAGGAGAGAGAGAAAGCCGCAGCGGAAGCAGTCCTTTTTAATCCCGGAAAACACTGGGCCCTAATGGTTCCCGGATCGCCTCCAGCTGCTGCACCTCAGGGCAAATAAACAAGCAACGTTATATTAGCCACTATGAACCTTATACGGGAACCGTCACACCCCCGGCCATAAAACGCAGGTTCCTCCATAGGAACCCTGAGCAAAAAATATTCTGCTCCTACTAGACATTGTACAAATAACATACGTTATTAAAGTGAAAGCTACCCAGCCACCAATTACAACAGACTATTTTTCGTTCACCAAATTATATACAAAAGTACTCAGACCAATTCCTTTAGAACCCTGCCCAACCATGGTCAGACCAACCCAAACGCTCCCGCCACCACTCTGCAACCTCGGCAACTGGTGCGCACTCAGAAGCTCTGTTTAAGAGGGAGGAAGAGCAGAAAAAAGAGAGCGAACAGGGACAACAACATGGCTACAGCACGGGAGCACGCGACAACGCGTCTGCTACAATATTATCTTTTCCTTTTATGTATTGTATGTCTAAACTGTACGACTGAAGGAATAATGACCAACGAATTAATCGCTGATTGGGACCTTTTAACGATGCCAAAAATGTCAGCGGGTTATGGTCAGTATGAACTTTAATAACGGCACCACCACTGAGATAAACGTTGAAATGTTTTAAAGCCAGAATAAGGGCAAGTGTTTCTTTTTCAATCACAGAATAATTTAACTGGTGTTTATTAAACTTTTTCGAAAAGTAGCTCACGGGTCTGTAAATACCCAAGTCATCCTGCTGAGCAAGAACTGCCCCAGCACCCTCATGGCTCGCATCCACGTGCAGTTGGAAAGGCTGATCAGGACGTGGAGCGGCCAAGACTGGTGCGGTACAGAGGAGCTTTTTCACCTGCTCAAACGCCTGCTGACAAACAGGAGACCAAACAAATTTAACATTTTTCCGAAGCAAATCAGTTAAAGGAGCAACAACAGAAGAAAAATTTTGGCAAAAACATCTATAGTACCCAACAAGACCGAGGAATCGCATGAACTCCTTTTTAGTAGTAGGAACGGGGAACTGTTCAACAGCTAGGACTTTAACTGCCACGGGACGGACTTGGCCCTGGCCTACAACTCGGCCCAAGTAAGTCACAGTTGCCTTCGCAAACTCACACTTTGCAAGATTGACTGTGAGTCTCGCCCCTGCCAAACGAGTGAAAAGCTCCTGAATACGCTCCACATGATCCTCCCAAGTATCTGAAAAAACCACAACATCATCAAGATAGACGGCACACCCAAGCATATCCCCAACAACGTGGTTCATTAACCGTTGAAACGTCGCAGGTGCATTTCTAAGACCAAACGGCATGACTGTATACGAGTATAACCCGGTCGGAGTAATGAAAGCAGCTACTTCCCGAGCACGTTCAGAAAGCGGCACCTGCCAAAACCCCATTCAACAGGTCAAATTTGCTCACGAACTTCGCAGCGCCTACTTGGTCAACGCAGTCCTCCATTCTTGGAAGTGGAAATGAGTCCGGTTTCGTAACAGCATTAAGTTTTCGGAAATCTGAACAAAACCGAAGAGTGTTATCAGACTTAGGCACTAAAATGCAAGGAGACGCCCAGCTTGAAGTACTCAACTCCGCAATTCCATTTTCAAGCATATACTTCACTTCCGTGTCCAAATATCTACGCTTTTCAAAACTAATCCTATAGAAGCATTGTTTTATGGGTTTTGTTTCACCCACTTCGATATCATGCTCCATCAAATGTGTACAGCCGGGTGTATCTGAAAACAAACATGAAAACCTGTGTATTAACTCAGACAATTGTTTAGCGCGAGAAGCAGGCAAGTGTGAAAATAACGTGTCCAACTGACATAACGTTTAAACGACCATGTGTCAATGCACTGTCAAAGGTACCCGTATAAATATCATCACCGTCTGCACCAAACCCAATGCTGTCTGTAGTGCTAGTGTCATTAATCATAACCGTATTCACTGTACCCTCTGTATTCGCCTCGCCATCCCCCGTCTGAATTACATTCGGCTCACGAACATAATATGGTTTTAACAAGTTCACATGACACCGCTGTATCTTCTTTCTACGCTCAGGCGTAGAAATCAGGTAATTTTGGTCAGATGTTTGCTTGAGGACAATATAAGGGCCAGAAAATTTAGCTTGAAAAGGCGATGTAATAATCGGACAGAGTGCCAAAACTTGGTCCCCCGGCAAAAACGATCGCACCTCACAACGACGATCAAACAAAGTCTTCATTTTTTCCTGAGACAAAGTAAGTTTTTCCAAAGCCAACTTTCTAGCTGCATAAAGACGGTGCCTAAAACCATTAACATAATCCACTAAATTTTTAGGTGGATCGGGCCCTTTCAAATCTCGTGCAACCACTGCTAATGGGCCGTTAACTTTGTGCGCAAAAAACAGTTCGTTTGGACTAAACCCAGTACTTTCCTGAGTGACCTCTCTGGCGGCTAACATCAACCAAGGCAATCCCTCCTCCCAATCCTTTCCCAACTCGGTGCAATAAGCGCGCAGGAGTGACTTAAGCGTCTGATGGAACCGCTCTAAAGCCCCCTGGCTCTCAGCATGATAAGCCGTGGCTTGGTTGTGTCGCACCCGAAGCTGCTTTAACACCTGGGAGAACAAATGAGATGTAAAACTAGTCCCTTGGTCCGACTGGATCACCTTAGGAATACCAAACACAGAGATAAACTGGGAAAGAGCGCGTACTACAGACTTAGTCGTTATTGTACGTAACGGATAAAACGCAGGGTAACGTGTGCTTTGGCACATAACAGTGAGCAGATAAGACGACCCCAACTTAGAACGTGGTAAAGGACCCACACAATCAATGATTAAGTGTTCAAATGGTTCAGACAGTGCAGCAATTGGTTGCAAAGGAAAAGGCTTTAAGGTCTGGTTAGGTTTAGCTGTGAGCTGACAAACATGACATGTCTTAATATAAGAGGAGATGTCTTTTTTAAGGCGTGGCCAGAAAAACTGTCTTAAAACACGATCATACGTTTTCCTCACGCCAGCGTGCCCAGACTCATCGTGCGCTACCTTTAACACAGCAGAGCGAAATTTAGTGGGAACAACAATTTGAAAAACAGGATCACCAACTAAACCAGTGTGTGGCAACCATTTTCTTACCAACAGTGAATCCTGAATAAAGTATCCCCACGCACAATCAACCACATCGCTCACAGGGAGCACCTGATCAAAAAGACCTTTAAGTGACATGTCAGCTTGTTGCTCAGCTACTAACTCACTACAAGAAATAGCCACAGGCAAATCTGACAAAGGTAATGCAATATTACTGTCATTTTTCTCCTCTTTATCAGCATGAGAGCGCATCATGGCTCGAGTCACCGCGCATGCTGTAAACACATCCGGAAACTCTTGGCTGATTTCATCAGGCTCAGGCACAGCTAACGACACTGACTGTGTCTCACCAGACGTAGCTACAGGGGACTTATCACCCCACATGTGCGCACCAACCAAATTGTTACCCAAAATAATAGAAACGCCTTCCATCGGCAACGCCGGACGCACGGCCAACGCAACTTCACCCTGAAACAATTCACAATCTAGAGACAGTTTATGCAGAGGAACAAAAAGAACATTTAATCCAATACCCCGCACAGGAACACAAGTACCCGTCTCCGTCTCATCAGACAGGGGCAACACATCGGCACGGATAAATGAATCAAATGCCCCAGTGTCTCGGAGTATTTTTACTCGCACTCTGTTGTCACTCCCCACCAATGACACATATCCTTCTCTAATAAAAGGGAGATATGATTGAAACGCCTCCAATACAACGTTCTTTTCTTTCTGTTTAACGTTAGTATACTTATTAATAGGCGAAGCCAACCCAACCCCCTTTGGTTTCACATAATATGCTGTAGACCTGGATCTTAAATGGCAATCTGCTTTAATATGCCCCCTTTTGTGACAAATTACAAACTTTAGGATCATCACGCGAACCAGAAGGTTTAAACTCGTACTGTCGCATCACATTGTGACGACTGAAACCCTCGTTGCGCGCACTGTCTCTAAACCCCACATTATGCACAAATTCCCAGTGAGTTAACACGTATTCATCTGCCAGTACTGCTGCAGCGGACACCGTCGAAGCTTTTTGTTCAATTATATAGGTAGCAATCTTTTCTGGCAAACAATTTTTAAATTCCTCCAACAGGACCAAATCACGCAGCTGGTCGAAATTTGTTACTTTTTTCGCATCGCACCAGCGATCAAACAACGCAATCTTATCACGTCCAAACTCTACATAGTTTTGATTTTCAGACTTTTTATAACGGCGAAATTTTTGTCTATACGCCTCCGGCACTAACTGATACGCCCTCTGCACCGCACTTTTTACCTCCTCATATTTTCCACTCTCCTCATAAGAAAGCGCTACATATGCCTCTTGGGCCTTGCCTGTAAAGACACTTTGCAAAAGCAGAGGCCAAATATCCTTAGGCCAGTTAAGTGTAGAAGCCACCCGCTCAAATAGTAAAAAATATTTGTCAACGTCCTTTTCAGAAAACGGTGGAATCAACCGAATACATTTATTTATGTCAAGATCCGTCTCATTAACACTACTGCTCGATTGCCTATCTCTAAAACGCAACGATTCACGCCTTGTAATTTCCTCTATTTCGAGATTACAAAGCTCAAAATTCCGCTGAAGTTCCCTCTCATTCAACTCTAAACGGCGCATCTCCAACTCCAACTCCAATTTACACAACCCCAAATCCGAACATGGGACCGCAGAAACATAGGGGGAAGTAGAACCAATGGGGGGAAGAATATCTTTGTCCACTAAAGCAGCATGTACCTGATTTTTAATCACTTCTTTTTTATCTTGCTTCGAAACAGGCACCTTAAAATGAGCAGCGATTGAGAACAAATTCTCTCTATTACATTGATTAAGTTTGTCAAGGCTTGGTTGAGCCACAAAATCCTCTATATTAGACTCCATCCTCAGCTTGTCCCAACACGCACGCAGTCAACGCTTTAACNACAAAAGACTGTAGTAATGATCAATGAAAATGTTGCTTTGCATCTCTTCTATATTTGATTTACAGGAAGAAAATTTGAGTTTCTCAGCAAAGAGGAGTTTTTAAAAATCGAAGGTGATCATGACTGTTGTTACTGCTGTACATCGGTTACAGCATCAGAACATCATTTGTCTATTCGGCATATTCGGTTTGCTATATACTTTGAAGATGGAGGCAATAGTAAGTAATCTCTAAAAATTAATTTAATTTCCAAAAATATAAACAAAATATGCAATGTTATTACAAAATCTAAAAACATGTTTTTGCCATTTTAGGCAAGTTTACCATACCTTGCAATTGCCCAGAGCGAAAATGTGATAAAAGGAGCCATTGGCATTGTCCTAAGTGTGCCAAAATAGTTAATAGAGCTCCAGATTTTAAATGCCACTTACAAAATCATGGTAAGGTATTGAAAACCATTTAAATTATTTATTTTGCCGCAGACAAATTTGTAAATTACCCTGCACATTTCACATTTTTGCAACAACAGGGCTGACAGTGACAGCAAAACCTTCTGGTGAGTACACTGACAAATGTAACTCAACCAATCAACAGATTGAAAAAAGTTCCTTTTAACTAAAATGATAATAACCACAGTGGAATCTGTCATATTTTTCTCAGATGAGGGAGAACCCTGTGAACAGACTGATAATTTACATCAGGAGCAACAAGGAAAAAGAATGTGCCAGAAATGTGGCATTCATTTCAGCAGCATGTCAAACTTAAGAAGACATGAAAGAGAGCAACACTCTGGACAGGAACCAATGATATGCATTGACCCAAAGAATGGACTTTATGTTACAACCAAACATTCCCATGGTCTGAGACTTCCCATACATGTACAGAAGTGTTTACCAGCACAGCACTATGATTGCGAAATGGATGAGTGTAGGGACTTTATGGGCATAGCAGCCCAGAGTGGAAACCCTGGTAAGGAATGCCACCACCTTGAGAGGACCAGGAAAGCACTTCCATATATTTCACCACCAGCACTACGCAGTAATTCCATAAATGAGATGGTAGAGAAAGGACTTGTGTCAAATTCCAGACGAGAAGAATGTATGGCTCTATTTCAATGTGCTCAGTGAGAGGAAGTAGACTGTGTGTTCCCTGTTTTCTGGGGAGAACAGATTCTTTCTGACAGATACATATTCTTCTCAGTTTTCACAGGACAGAAGGACAATTGGTGTAAGTTCGGAAGGACAGTATTAACATACGATTCAAAGTTGGGTAAATGGCACTGCCAGTGCTTTGGAAGCAAAAACAGGAACAGTTGTGTCCATAGATACATATCTATGTGGTGGTTGTTCCAAGAGCATCCCGATGTAGTCAAAAATGCAACGGAAGAGGACATAGAGGATATAGAGGGCAATGATAGTGAAACAGTGGAAATGCATCCTCACCAAGAATACACACAAAGAAATGTCATCACTGCAACAAACTACTTGTGGAACTCAAAAAGAATTCCAGAGGAACTTCCACTGGAATAAATTAAAATGGAGATGCCCATTCCTGTGAATTTTGAGCCGGCAGAACTTTATTGTCCTTACTGTCCTGGGCCTTGTCCTCCTGAACTAACAACATTTGTCATAACAACAAAAGCAACAGTATATGGGATATTTTCACAGAATAAAGGTATGAGCACTCTTCAGTTTTTACACAAGTCACTTAGTTTTTAATGATTAAAATACAATTATTTAGTTGATGTGTTTTCATCTAGGTGTATCTGTAAAAGGAAAGGAGTGTCCAGTTTGCAGAAATGTGGTTAGTTTTCAAGACTACAGTTCTGGCTTTCACAATTATAACAACAGAATCATTCTGACCATACCCTTATGTTCACTTTTGACAACAGGTCTTTCAGTAAGTACATTCAAATGGATCATATGCTTTACAAAATGACAAAAAACTGTTGTATTTCTGTCAACACTGTGTGTAGTTAAGTACAACATGATTTGTGTTACTTGTAGCTCAACTTGTGTTGTCCGTTTGATTTATTTAACACACATTCAACACGAAACTAAACATAATTGCCCGGTTTCACAGACAAGGTTTAAGGCTAATCCCAGACTAAAATTAATGTTTGAGCAGTCTTAACTGAAAATAACTCACCTTAAAACATCTTAAAGTATGTCAGCGACATTGTTTTGTCTTAAAATGCACACCAATAATGTTTTTTAGGGCATTTTTATAAAAGTATCTTAAATATCCTAATTTAACTAAGGGTTAGTCCGGTCTTAAGGTAAGCCCTGTCTGTGAAACCAGGCCAATGTGTTAAAATAGCATAACACAAAAATGTGTTATTAATTAAATAATCCTTTTTAAAGTGTAAGAACATTACAAGCACTCATTCTTTCTTTATTTTACTTTCAGAACCACATTGCTCTGGGTTGAATGCTGCGAACAATTGCATCACATTCTGGATGTACAGTTCCATACAACCCCCTCAGAAAGGCGTTTTATCACTTTTGTGCTCTGAGAAAGTACAGCTACAGTTTTTTCTGTTACCGCTGTGGACACCACCCATCAGTAGTAATTGCAGATGCCAACTGGAAAATCGCTTTGATTTGCCAAGTTAGTGTTATCAAATATACTACAAAAGTTTTTTTATTATAATTTATCCCACCATTACCTGTTTTGTGTTAACTTGTAATGTGTACATTTTTCATATAAATCAATTACTAGTCCATCTGTTGAGAAGTCCTGAGAGACACAACATTACGCCTCAAGACACAGAGATCAATGTGGCAATGAGATGGGAGAACTTGGAAAAGGAAATAATTGCCACTGGCTTCTCTGATGGTAAGCATGTTATACTACATAAAACAAGTGGTCTTTAGGAATATGAGTAAATTTGAAAGATGAATAATCTTGATATCATAAATGATACTTGATCTTAAAATATTAATATTCTTCAGATGCATCTAGCAACCCCTTCAGGAGCAACCTGACATACTCTGGGTTTGCTCCATGGATTGGTCAGCATACAAGAGTTACTGATTGCCTACCAAAAACTGAGGTGTTCAAAGGGTTATCCCACAGTGACATGGCTAGCACCACAAGCCATGTTGGGAAAAAAATAGATGAGGACCAGATTCTGCAAGTACTAGATTAAAAAAAGGTATTGTATAAGATCCAGCATATTGATATACTGTAAGACATTAAATCATTAATGTGTATTTTTTTTACTAGCCTAAAAAGGATGAGTTGATCAAAGCTTGCAATTACCTTGGTGTGTCAGAACGCGGATCGAATGCTGACATAATAAACCGGCTTGAGGAGCTTCTGCTATATAAGGATCTGTATCCTAAAATGTTCGTGAAGCTTAAAAAGGCTGGAGGTAAGAGGATCTTTGTTATTTTATGGCATGCATATTATTTGCAGCAGGCAACCATCTCTTAAGAGTGTTCTCTTAAGGGCCCTTCCCTTTTAGGGCTAAATATTACCTTTTTATCACTCCCTAAAGAATATTGCCCTGAGATGTGCTGTATAAAACCTTAGTGATTCTGTAAACAACCTTTTATTTTTAGAAGTCAGGAGGGTTATTTTTGTTATTTTGTCTCCATTTACAGTACAGTGAAATGTGTACAGTTAAAAAAACATATGGCAAGTAACGTACAGAACATTCGTTGTCACAACAATAAACATAATGCATTAAATATTTTCACCATACCACATTTAATATATTTGTATGTATTAAAACTCATTTTCACAGCCTTTACACAAGCCAATACAGAAAATACACAAAACAGAGACATAAAGAAAAACACAGAAAAGTACAGAAAATACGTTTCAGCAAAAAAGGGAGAGAAACATGGGACAGCGAACGGACAGGACTGTGACATACATTTTGTAGTATGATTTTATGGAGTAAACTGTAATTTACTAAAACATGACTTTAGCTTGGTTTTCACATAGGGCCACAAATAATGATGAAATAATATGACGTAATGTGGGGTATACAGTATATAAATGTATATGCTTAAAATTTTAACAAATTATTATCCCAAATAATTGATAAAGCATATTCCCATACAATATATAACCTCTAAACGTATCATTAATAATTGGAGTATCGTCAATTTTACGATTAAAAACAGCCTGGAACTGATCTGTCCTTACTGCCAATCTGCAGCAGCTCAGCATCATAACTGAGTCTGGGCTTTGATTCAGTAGAGACAATCAATGAGCAGCATCCAAAATCAGCAGTATCCAGCAGCATACATAGCTGATTTCATTTAAATTAAAATGGTCAGCAAGATATATATATATAAGTAAATCCTTTGTTAAAGAACCTTCAAAGAAAAATAACAAAAAAATATTATTTGTTAAATTTTAATCAGTATTATTTGTTGTTTGCACTTATCTTGTTTCATAAAGTAATTTGTGATATTTCTGTTAATATAGGTGGAGTGCTCCACATGGGATGCACCCATGGCGTTGTGTATTAAACATCACCTTTATGGTGGCAAGAGTCAGCTCGGGATCACGGAGATGCTCTGTTGAGTTTTAAACATCCTCCCACAGTGTACATATCTGACATCGCAGGACGTGTTGCCAGACATGTGAACAACCGTACACAGCAGAAAATGTTCCATCCTCATGATGGAAGGATATGTGAACCAACAGAGGAAAACATCTCTTTGGCAACAGCTGGGGAATTGAGTTTTAATCCTGACTGGGTCAAAAATATCAAGATGAAGAGAAGACTCGCCCATAAGCAATCTGCAGAGGACAGAATTTCTAGCTTACACCCTGAAACTGGAACATCAGAACGCTTCGCATTCTATGATAGGTTTCATCAGAAGAACCAGAAACGACCCGAGGAGAGACTGCGAAGTCTGAAACTGATTCCAGAACTGGCTTCTCTAGTGAACTCGTCAGAAGCGGAACAAGTTAATAGAGAACTGTCCACAAGTCGGTATTCACTGTGCCAAATGAAAGACACACACTACATGTTTTCACTCCGCCTGTACTTTCATCTACACATGAAAGAAAAAATTCATCCTTTTTAAAGGAAATGCAGAAGCGTGCAGCAGAAAACATGCACATAGGAATAGATGGCAAACTGTTTTATGGCCAAAAAGGTAAGAATGTGAATGTTAAGTGCTTGTTTAATTTTAGTACAGTTTACCAAATGTTTAATGATTGTCAACAGTGGAGTCATTTAAAATAAGCTGTTGTTCATAGACCAAAACATAAATATGTATAAATGATTACAGAGACACACACAAGACCAATGGAAACACAGGGCACACCACAAGGCCAAACGGGTGCAGAAGAGACAGGGGTGAATTTTTCTGTGGCAATGTTCCCAGTTGATCCTTCCAACAAGGTAACGTATATCACACCACTTCCAACCATTAACAATGAGATCAAGTAGAACTGTAATGCTAACATACTATTAATAAAAATTATTTTCAAACATTTAGGAAAAAATCTCCAAACTTTACGCTGTACAGAGGAGAGAAGAGGACACCGTTGCCAGAATTTCTCCCTATGCCATTTTGTCTCTCCGGGATCTGAAAACTATTCTTCCCCCACATCTCCTGACTGAAAGCAGTAGTACAGCAATGCCCTGGCTAACCGACAATGTAAGCATTATATGTTCTAAAGATTTTAGGCTTAATGTTATCTATAAAAAGAATATATTTAATTTTAAATGTATCACCCCACATAGAAGTTGTTGTATACAGTATTTTTAACAGATATTACATTATTTTGCTTTAAAGGTTGTAAATTGCCGCATTGAACAAATTGCACTACAGGCCAATGATGTAAGTTATCTGGAACCTTTTGAGTATGGTATTTAAAGACGAAGCTATTTATAAGTATTGTGAAGTTTTACATTTCTTCTATTTTCAGGTTTTGGCTTTGGACACCAACACATATATATTGTGGTACAGGGACTGTGCGGGGGTAAAAGGAGAAGTGACAGTTGAACATTTGAAACGACTTCAGGTATTATTAAAAAGTAAAATGTTCTCATATACATCAAGACTAATAGTCACAATAGCATAACTGAATGTTAGTGGTTTCCTTATTTTAGAATGCTTCAAATCTACAGAAAGTCCTTATACCTAGGGTGGTTGGATTAAAAGATAACCCAGAGTTGGGATGTCACTTCATTCTTTGGGTTGGTACCACACAATGGGATAATATAACACTGTTTATATTCAATCTTTGTACATGTTTTTTCTTTATTTTGTGATAAATTACTCATTATTAATGTTTCTATTAATGTTATTTATTATACAGGTTTTTGATCTTGCTGAAAAAGAAATTCGAGTCTACGACAACACCAGACGATATAAGACAATTTCAGCAGAGGACATGGTCATTTTAAAGTATAATTGAATTTTCTTACTTTCATTTTCAAAATTACTTTGTGTAAATTGTGGTCAAACAATTATGTTACATTAATTAATACATGTTTTTTGCTCTTAATGATGTGCTTTTTTAGAAATGAGTTTAGAAACGTTGACAAATTGGATGGCTGGACTGTGTCCAGTCCGAACCAATGGCAGAGAGATGACGGAAGGAACTGTGGTGTTTTTGTATGCACAGTAAGTTAACAATGTTTACTATTTTTTGTTCGTAACTATATAATGTTTTTTAAATATATCTTTTATATTTACTTATAATTAAGCTTTACGTTTATTAAATCATTATTATAGATGGCAGAGATGGAAGCAAAAAATATTAAAATGAATAATGAAAGGCTCCACAACAAACAGTTGGGCTACCTTCGACTTTACCATGCCTCATACATGGTGAGAAGACTGCAACCTCAGGTAATAAGAGGATAAAGAAGTTAGTATTAGGTGTGTAAGGTTTTATTTAAGATGCTTTTGTTTCGATGCCAAAAATTTACATTTCTTTTTAGAACTTTCCTCGCGAGGTTGATGGAACAAAAGAGAAAAACAGTGTTGAATCAAAGAGTGCAGCACAAAACAGTTGTATGGCCCAGGAAGCAGAAGTTTGCCTTTACCAAACAATTAATTCAAAGTAAGTGATGACAATGCTATTTTGATATGTTGTATAATTTTTATACAATAGTTACACTCATTTTATTATTTAACTGTCTTTAGAAAAATGCATCCACATGTCAACACACTGAACTGGATTCAGTGCGACCATTGCCAAAATTGGCTGCATGCAGACTGTGCTGGCATCACACTTGAAAATATCACAGAGGAAACACCATTCAGTTGTGGCTGTGAAACCAGTCATGTGTATACCTTTGAGAAGTATGTAAACCTTTTATAAACATAGAAGTTTAATGTAAAGTACTTGTTTTTAATGTTTCATTTTTATTTTTAAAGGACACTGGCACTCTTGAAGGAGGGCTTAATGGTTCACCTTGTAATAGAAGATAATGAGATCTTGGTAAATATTTATAACTACAGAGTACACAATTTGAATAACAATGTCTTAAGGCTGGAATACACTACACAACTTGTAAAATCTGAACAGATTTTTTTAAAAACTGACTAGACTTTTAGAACTTTTGCACATAAAACAATACGTAATCAAATATGCAGACTGGGGCAGACTTTCTGCAACAAATCCAGACTGAAAATCTGAACAAAAGACTTGTAGTGTATTGAAGTCTTTAGATGTATTTTGTAAGTATGTAGGATGTAAGGATGTAGTATCTTTACTGTGTTTTTCATGTACTTGTTATTGCTCATAAATAACATAAAATAAAAATAACACTTCTTAAGTTAAAGTAATACCACATACTGTTTCTTAACTATTTAAATGTTTCATCTGTAACTTGCAACACATCACATTCCAGGAATTACACGAAGGCTTGAGGAATGGCACTATACTGTCCAACAGAATGTTTTTATTTTTACATCCGACATTTGCCCCCAAGCTTAAGATGAAGCTTAATGAAAAGTTGAGTTTTTTTAAGAAAAACAGGTAACACTTCCGTTTATATTATTTGCCTTTTGTATTTGCCTATTATTTGCCTTTTGATACCCTTTCTACAATGACATGTTTGTGCATTTGCTTTATTAATAATGTTTTACATGTTGGCAGACTTCAAATATATAGTACATGTTAGCAGACTAATATATGTACAATTATTAAAATGATTGCTTTTTAACAGACAGAGGCAATAATAGAAAGAGTGTATGAAGTCACACAACTGGCTAGAGATTCCATGGAGAATACGTCCTACATTCTGGACGTTATGACCCCTGAGGTAAACATAATGATACTGTTAACACTTCTACACAATAAATAGGACAATGGCATTTAATGCACTTTGCACAATTTAAAACTGTCCAATATTTTTCAAAAAGGTAACCCTCATTATTCTCCACAAGACTGAGGGCTTTCACAGGTACCAGGGAGAAATGGCATTACAGTCAAACATTTCTTTGGAGTAAGTCTTCCTTTTCTGTTGTTATTCCTTTCTGGCTAACATATTTATGAAATGCTTATTTAAGTGTACTATTTGCCTTTTACAGGGTGCAATGTACTAATCCACCATGGTTCTAATTGAACGTCAGCAAGAATCTTTTCCCAACCCTTTTTGAGGAGATGGGATTTCATAAATAGGTTTCATGTTACATATGTAAAATGTTATGTAAGACATGTAAAATATTATAGTATCATTGTATGTTACTGCTGTAACAATATAAATAACTTGACTGTAATTTCAAATAAATACACCCTGTGGGGGAAGTTGCTGAGATTCACTGGGGGGACTAAGATAGTCAAACACAATAAATATATATACTTTTTTAAACATTACATGTATATAACATTTGTAATATACTTTTGCTTGCTATTAAAAGTTTTTTTTCCATACTGGCTGTGTACACCACCAAACATGTTGAAATGATATTAAGCACTTTAAACAAATTTTATGTAGTAATTGGTTTTATAATTTTTATCTAATACATTTAGCTTTAAGGAAACCGTATTTATATATCATATTTTAATACAGGAAAGCAGCCCAAAGTGATGAACGCAAGGATAATAACACAGCGAAATAAATAGCATAAACAACATAAAAATAAGACTTTAAACGCTGTGTAAAAAAGCTCTTAAAGAAAATACTATATGGCGCATTCGTTGTCAAAATACAAAAGTGCGCATGCGTGTTACAACATCGCGCTACAGGCAGGGACCTTAAACAGTGACAGGCAGCGAAGCAGGAGTGAGTGGTCTCCTGGCAGGCACGTAAAACAGCGACTGGTCGCGAGGCAGGTGAATAAAACAGTGACTGGTAGCGTAACATGTGAATAAAACAGTGACAGGTCTCGAGGCAGGTGAATAAAACAGTGACAGGTCCCGAGGAAGGCACGTAAAACAGCGACTGGTCGCGAGGCAGGCACGTAAAACAGCGACTGGTCGCGAGGCAGGCACGTAAAACAGTGACAGGAAGAGAGGCAGGCACGTAAAACAGTGACAGGAAGAGAGGCAGGAGTGACGGGTCGCGAGGCAGGTGCCACCTGACACGCAAAGATTTTACCCCCTCTCAAAAAACGTTCAAGGCTACCAACTAAACACGACGGAAAAGCTAATTTAAACACACCTCTTGCTAACGTAAAGCAATGCATTAATTTTGAAACGCACAAATCCTACACTTTACATCACTACTGCTTAAAACACTAAAAATGACTCGAAACTGAAGAACAAGTTCAATACGGTTTAAACACAACAGAAAAGCTAAATGCACCTCGTGAAGAATTTGAAACTAACAAATCATAAACTTTACATCACTGCCACATAACACACTAAAACGTAACTTACCCAAAAATAGAATAACACGTTCAATACTTATTAAACAAGATGGAAAAGCCAAGTAAAAACGCACCTCGTGCAACCACGAAAAGCAATAGATGAATTGTGACACGAACAAATCTTACACTTTAACGTTACATCACTGCTGCATAAACATTACACAAGTTAAAGAACAAGTTCAATGCTATAATTGTCACAACAATGTTTTAAGATGGACTGAGGAAGAAAACAATCTTAAGATTTCTTACCGGATACTTCACACCATCTCATGCGCACGCCGTCTTCTCGAGATTCGCGCCGTCTTCATGAGAGTCGTTAGAAAACGTCGCATCCGGTTGTTTTGAATTGCAAAATTAAAACAGTTACGTTAGTTTAAAGATTGGTAGTTAAGTAAACCAGAGAGTAGAACAATTTGATTTAGCATAACACAATACACTTATGTTTTGTCTTAAAACGAAATATGTATGTGTTATTGTAACAAAAAATATTTGGGTAAAATGAACACTGCCACAAAACCCATTTTTTGAGTGTGGACGAGGCGTTTGTAGTTGACGCGCATGCCGTTGCCGTTGTGCTATTATTCAGGCTTCATGCTCGTGTGGTGTACATTGGACAATAATCCAGCAGCAAAAAAGTAAACCACCAAGAGGGCTGAGCAAGCGACTCTGAGCGTATTGAGCGAGCGGAGCAGAATTTTCAGAAAGGCGCTCTCTACTCTGCGAGAAATATTAACGCTCCGATCCCCGCTCCGGTCAAATGCTCTGGTAAGCAGATAACATATACTGGACAATTATATTGAGATATAATTGAACGTAATTTTAAACAATGTTGAAATGGCACGCACAGTGATTATCAAGAAAAAAATAAACGGCACACCATGTCAAAAAGGTTGCCAACCCCTGGGTTAGATAGAGTATTATCAAGTGCAGATGCCAAGCCACGCCCATAGCAACCAAACATATTAGCTTAGCAACAGTTTAGCAATATGTGTATCTCTGCATCAGAACATCCTAGAGACATGGGGATTGGAAAGATTCATTCGTGGCTTAATGTGTTATCACTCTAGTGCCCAGTTCTGCGGTTTGCCACAAACCATCACTCACATTTTCTTCAGAAAATGTACCATCTAGTTATTATTATTATTTTACCACAGTAAAAATAGAGTTATCATAGATTTTGGCATATTATGTATACCATACTTTTGCTACAATAGGTTAACTGACATGATTGAACTACTGTTATTGTAGTTCAGTCATAGTAAACATGTGGTTACTATGGTTTTTATCAGAAATAGGTTAATTATCGTCAGGGGATTGTTTTTTTGTTTTGGAAATAATTTACTAATCAAAACTGATTAGCACAAACCATATTGTATGCTGCAGATAATTTGTGGTAGTCAGTCTCTTATTAATCATTATTACTAGACGATATGAGATACTGTAATGGTGCAGGGTTCAGACAATCTTGACCATAAGGAGTGAAGGTAATGTTTAGGACAATATATTAGCTATGCTTACCCGACAAACATCATGCTGATGTCACATACAAAACGTCACTCCAAATAAACAGAAAATGACGGGTTTTTTGCCAAGTGAATTTTAAACAGACACATTAAGAGATACAATTCCGTTTTCCCTCTAGAGTTTACACATCGAGAGCTTTACTCTTTGAAGGGAGTAGGGCATAGATATGATCACTTCGGAATGGAACGCAGGACCAGTCGTCCTCTTAACGCGGAAAAGAAATCCCGCAGTCGCGTTTGGTCATATGACCTGAGACACGTCACTCGCAGTTCAGAGTTGAAAGTCAATGTATTACGAGTGGCAACATGGCGGCATTAACGAGATACAGAGCGTTCTTTCAGTTTCTCAGACCCCAGATGAGCATTATGGACAACGGGAGCATATCTCAAGATGTTTTGCATTCGTTGCTGTACAATAGGGCGCAGTGTGCGCGTCACGCCTTTTCTGGAGAGACACGAAAATACAGCACTGACGTTAAGTCTGGAGATGACCTGATCGTTAAATACTTGGACGGTGACGACTCAGGTAGATCGGATACAACAATTGATTATAGAGTTTAAGCATAAGATTCCTGCAGGTGTTGCGTGTAGTCTTGGCCAAGTCTAAAGCATGTGCAATATAAAAAAGACCTATAATTCTCCGTGCAGCGTCCCATAACAGTTCGGGCCGGGGCCACTCAAAGGTTAAACGTTTAACATGTCCATCTGTCCCCCTGTTTATTATTTGTTCACTAACCCTAACAGAAATTACAAACCTTTTCAAATAAGCTCTAGAGAAGTTGTAAACTGGTTGTCTCCTGACAACTAGAAAAATATGAACTAAAAGTCTGTCATGTCAGTGCTAAATTGTCCTAAGCTTTAAAAACATTCTTGTGTTTTTAGGGATTGTTGTTTTTGGGATCGATCGCCCTAAAGCTAAAAATGCAATCAGCAAAAATCTTGTTAAAATGGTAAGTATACCAATTTCATTTATGTATTTTGGTATTTTTGAAAATCAAAGCACTGTTCTCTTGACATTTGAGGTCATTCATTGTACTATGTAAACACCACCACAAGCATTGTCCTGTAAAAGAATGGACCCAAATTCAGGGCCCTGTAGAATGGTATAGCTGCAGCGTGGATATCTCCAAATGGTGGCGGAAGCGACAAAATTATGCGTAGCTTCCTGCCATTGGTGGTTATAGATCTGATATATTCTACTATTTTGGTATTGATCCAAAATGATACCTTAGTGTTATTCCATCTTGTTCATATGCGAAAACTGATAGATCTAACTATCCTTCAGACACTTTGATATCTACCATCAGAGATGAAGAGGGAAGAACAACATGCAGGAGACGAAGTGATGATATAATAAAATTAGCAAAGTTTATTCAGGAAGAAAATCATAGTTGCGTTTAGAAGCTCATTCTAACTCTGTCTAGAGTTCCATTGTTCATTCTAACTCCGTCTAGTGTTCCATCACCCACTCTAACTTCGTCTGACCAAAAAACGCATTGAGCAGGTGTTATTATACCAACATTGACAGTGGAAAATTACTGCTTCACAACATTGTCTTGTGACGTTATTAAGAACCTTTAGAATGAGACCACTGGAAACTCATATCTACTTGTGAAGACAATAAAAATGCAGCATTCAACAGAATGTAGTATAAAACTAGGGAGAAATAAACTAAATTACTAATAAATAATAATAAGGATAATATATATTTTTAAATGCAACAGAAAAAAGTCAAGTCAGAATTTTTTTATCTTGCTTTTATCTTGCTAGGTTGCTTTTAAGAAATTCAGATCCTACGATCTATCAGTGGACAGACGCTGCATGCATAACACATTAAAGTAATGGAAGTTCAACTAAGCAGTCAATCATACATATTGTTTGTTTTGGTTTTAATGAAAAAAGTAGTTGTAAAATGTATATTATTATTAAGGATTTTTTTACGCACTCCATGCGGCGCTGCAGAGCATATACCGTAACGACGCTGTATGACATCAAAGTACCGGGAGTGGAAGCATCACCCCCTTTTGGAGGCCACGCCCTGTTTTGAAGATCCCTACTTTGCAGTTATACCTAATTAAGACATTTTGTGTCCGCTCCCTGTCTCTGCTCTCAAAAGGGCACCAATATTACAGAATTTAATTGACCATAACTACAATGAGAACTAGGAAGTGGTGTCACTTTTTTATGTTTTTTTTTGCTAGATGTCTGAAGCTGTTGAGTCTGTGAAGAAGAACAGCAAAGTGCGTACTGTTATCTTATGCAGTATTGTTCCTGGAATATTCTGTGCAGGTATTTAGTCATTGTGTGTAAACATAAATAAAAGTATATTAAACTTTTTATGTCAACCACTTAATGTTGTCCCTCACTATTGTGAGGATCAGGACGTATAAGCGTTAGAAAAAATACAAGAAACGAAACATTTAAAACTAAATTTAAATATTGAACAAACATCTTTAAGACATAATTATATACAATTGTGGTCAACAGTTTACATTCACTATGCAGAATCTGGAAAATGTTGAAAATTTAGGAAAAAATAAAAGCATTGTTATTTTATTTTAGCTCTGCCCTAAAAAGTTAAGTGTATTGGTCCGGCCCTCTACAACCTTGCCAGTTTCTGGCCCCTTGGGAAAATTTATTGTCCACCCTTGAAGGGTTAGTTCAGGGTTAGAATGAAAATACTGTCATAAATTATTCATCCTCAAGTCGTTTCACAACCTTAAGACCACAGTTCATCTTCGGAACACAATAAAAAATGATCATATCAGAAATATCAGAAGTGTAATCATTTCTTTTAGAACTGAATTTATATTCAAATGTAGACACCCACTTCTTTCTGCTATATTATTAAATCATTTATGTATAAATTACATTCTATTATATAGGGCTGGGTGATAAAATGATAACGATATATATCGACGATACACCTTTATCAATAACGATAGAAAAAATGTTTGATATAACGCCTCGTGACCGAACAAAGGGCGCCAATGTGAGTGTGCACACCGGCGCGCAATACGGCAGGCGTAAAAGTGACACCTGGGGCTAGTTTTTTGTTTGTTTGACGCGCCTCTTTAAAAACTGGCCGACCAATGAGATTGCCGCTTTTGTTCATGAGCTGCTGAAGTTAAAGTAAAACACGACTTGGTGGCACTCAAGCCCAAAACAGTCTTGCCGAGCATACAGTGATGAAGAGGAAGCAAGATGAATCTTTTTTGTTTTACAGTTTTTAGAGAAGTGCATGGCATGAATTAAACGTAATGAAGTCGTTTTTATTTGAAAGAACAATAAATGATACAAAATGCAGACAAAACACCTGTGCTTGCAGTACAATAACTGAGTAAACAGGGCTTGACATTTTCCAAGCAATAAAAATGACAATGTTAATTTTTCCTTGTTACATTTAACCATCAGCTTGCATTATTTAATTATTTTCGTAAGGATATTTACATTGTGTCCGTTTCTGTACTTGTTGAACAAGAGACCTCATCTTTCATTTCGTTTACGAGGCAGAAGTAACAGCTCGTTCATGAACGAGAATCGGCGGGTCCTTTCGTTCACTTACGAACGAGATGAACGAGATGACTGATCGTTCATTTAGTTCACGAACGAGAATCAGCGGGTCTCGTTCAGACTCAAACACAGGCTCGTTCAGTGAAGGGCTTTGTCAAAGCTCACTCTCGAACTCCATTGGCTCGTGGTTTAGACACTCTTTTAAGCCTAGACGTTCTGTGCTCGAGGGAGAGATTTCAGTGAACGAGAAATATGAGTCATTGCATTTCGTGAACGAGAACGATTCGTTCACTTAAAAGATTCGTTCAAAAAGAACGATTTGTTCACGAACGAAACATCACTACAAATCAGCCACTTGTTCGCACGTTTATTATGTTTTAGGGCTGGGCGATGTGTTAATTTTTTTTAATCGATAATCGACTTTAAAATCACCGCGATACCCGATAATATCGGATGTGTTTGACTTCATGCAACGTTGCGCAGACTATCAATCTGCGGATACAGACCAGGAGGGCATTCGTTCTGGACCCGCCAAATGCCAAACAAATACGCACGCAGGCATTTTCGTTGCCTTTCGATGTTAAAATGATTTAACAACATTTTCATTGTTAAATCATTCTACATATTATTTAATACCTATAGTACAATTTGATTGGTTGTTGCGCTGTAAATTAATCCTACATGTTTCTTTTATGCTGGTAGGATAATCTGACAGGGTATTTACGCTGTAAATTTATTTTGTGTTTATTTTAAGATGGTAGGACTATCTGACAGGGTATTTTGCATTGTGAAATCATCCTGTTTATTTTGTCGATGTGGTTTAGATTATATTAAGTTTTGCCCTGCGGTAGGAAAATCTGACAGGGTAGGACAATTCGAACACCGGTACAGCCCCGCGACGCGAGCGTGAAGTTTTGCTTTGCCGACGCAGCTCGTATTTCTCTTGGTCTATCTCTGCAGCGACCGCCAGAAAACAGCAGCACTTTCAACTGACCGAACAAAACAGCGTTTCCAAAATTCTGTTACTGTTACTGACTGCCTGGGCATATGAACATTAACGTTCACGCTAAAGCCTACATCACATGATAATGCCATAATGCGTATTTTCCATTATTATCGATTATCGTCTGGTATCTGTCTGTTGTAATTGACATCAGGATATTTGCGAGACATCGGCGATATACGATAACATCGTCACATCACCCAGCCCTGTATGTCCTACATGGTGAATGACGCATAATGCACTAGATGGGTGATGGGAGATGATCCAGACATTGTAAACATTAATATCAAAGTCTTAATTTTGCATTACTGTCACGCGAGTGGTTGCACGTGAGTGTCCTCAGGTTCAGAGACACGATAGCACAGAGCTGATCATATTCATTGATCATACGCGCAAATCCGCTGAGGAAACCAAACGTCCTCGTTCAAGTCTACACAGAAAGTTGTATGTTAAGGCTATATGGAAGAGATCGGACATCACATCACAAACGCCAGTGTCACTCATCAACGTAAATAACAAGCTTCAAGTGACACATCAGTGGCATCACTGATGTTTCCTAATCTTTTCATTAGACTTTTACACCACTGTGGCTATCACGACTGTGTGCCATAAACAAAATGCTTTTGATTATTTTAAAAGTCGAAATGCTCTTGTGAACACGCACCATAGACTGACAAGGCAGAGGAGAATATATCGATTAAAGTCGTTATTTTGTTTTGTTTTTTGCAAATAAAGTATTGTCGTCACTTCAAAAAAATTCTAGTGAGCCACTATGAATGGATCGACCAATTTAACAATGTCTTTAGTACTTTTCTGGACCTTGACAACAACTATAACCGTGATGTCTATGAGGAGGCCTGGAAATCTCTCGGATATCTCCTAAAATATCTTTATTTGTGTTCCGAAGACGCCGGGAGGTCTTAAAACATGTTGAACGTCATGTGGGTGAGAAACAAATTTGATAATTTTGATTTTGAGATGAACTTTTCCTTCAAATTGATGTTATTTTGTTTAAATAGCTTTTTTCATTTAGTAATGCCATCTAAAAGCTACAAAAGATAGATTTTTTCCCAGAAGATAAAATAATAACAATAACAATGATCATTTTCACACCTGACTTTAAATGTGTTATGTTGCCTTGTAGAGAATCAAGGATTGTTTGTATCCTTTGTAATAGTTGTGAGTTAGGTTTTAGTCATAATAGTTACACTCATCAGTTGCTTTTAATTGTTAGCGAAATGTGTTGTTATAGTCATCATTCAAACTGCATTTTATGTATTTTAGGGAGATGTTGAAAGGTTACCCAGGGTTTTTCCTGGCTCAAAATGAGGCGGAGGTGGTGCCATCCTGATCTTGTACACACACACGTAGGCCTACCGTACCTTTAAGTGGCTTAACCAAAGTGACTTTGAGTTTGACATATTAAAAGTTCTAATAAAATTAGATAAAAATTACAATTATTAAGTTATATAAAACACTACTTCTATTCAACCAAACAGAAATGTTTTTTTAAACAAATAAAGTTTTTTTTATGATTTCAACTAACTTTTCAGCCCACAATAGCCAACTGAATTAACCAGTCTTTCTAAATGATCAAAGCTCATTCACATTTTGCCTTCTCTGTGGTTCATTTTAAATGATTCAATGATCTCTTATATTCGCTAGTCTTATATTCTTATAGTTTAAATGAATCTGTTCAAATGAGTCATTCGTGTGCGAGTCGTTCTGAACGCAATGTGCGTTCAAACTGGGGAACTTGCTGTGTACAGTATACGCAGGGCCGGATTAAGAACACATTGGGCCCTGGGGCTATAGCAAACCCAAGGGCCCCCTTCATTTTATTGCCACGCCGCAGTGTCTTCTACAGTGCTTATTACATTTTATTGCTATTATTATTATCATATTTAATTTTCTAATTATTTTATCTAATTTTCTACTATTTTAATTTAATTTTATATTTATTTCTTATATTTAATTTTCTAATTATTTTATCTAATTTTCTACTATTTTAATTTAATTTTGTATTTATTTCTTATATTTACTTTTCTAATTATTTTATCTAATTTTCTGTTATAGTAATTAAATTTTATAGTTAATACTTATTTTTAATTTCTATTTTATATAAGCACAAGTTCACATACTAAACTTTCAATGCTATTAAAAAACATAAATATTAACGCAATATTTATTTCTTATATTTACTTTTCTATTTATTTGATCTAAATACATTAATTATAGCCTTTCAACAGTATAACTGAGAGCTATCATGTCTAACAGGTAGGAAATATACAGAACACTTTACAGTCTTTAATGCTAAATTCTAAATTAAATATAGACGAATTCTTACTAAAGCTACAAAACACATTTAATTCATTTCTTCCTGTAATGACTTTCCATCTTCAATGACATACGTTAGAATGGCTTGGGCGGAGCATCTGTTAACTCCTCCCCTTCAACTGTCAGTCGGCTGCCAGTTCCATTTGAAAATGCAACGTTTTTTAATGTTTTTATACATACATTCAAATTGCAGAGAAAGACGAAAGCCATGAAATTCCCTTTCACTCGGAAATGCGTCAAAATACGGAAGTAAAAACAATCGCAACTTCCGGTTCACGGGGACTTTAACATTAGTGACAGGAGTCACAGCAGCAGATTGAAGAATGCGGCCCCTTTAAGAGCTGTCCCGTTCCGTTTTGCCACATACCATAGCTAGAAGCTGTCTGTCTATCTACACTGAATGTGTAAAAGCAACTGTTTCAAATCGCGCTTAAGTGGTTTAAAAGCCTACATGAATAAGAGCGTGGTTATATAATGTAACGCTAGACAAAGGATGACAAAACAAACGGATGCTGCTTTAATTGCGTAAAATATTTTTATTGGAAAAAAATATTGCATGGGTTAACACGTTAACGTTGACAGCCGACAAATTTTATATTATTTACTTACCGATAAAAAGTCTTCTTTAGCAAAAAATCCTAATGATATCGTTAAAATCCATGCTTTTAACCACGCGACATGTCGTATTCCAGGAACATCCGTGTTAAATGGCTCAGTCTTTCTTGTCCACAAATGAGACTTAATACAATATAACTTTGAGAAGGAGCGCTCTCCTCTCCCTCGCATTTGTTACCGATCAGATGTGCTGTCTGATGTAAGAGCTGGATCCAATATTTCACAGTTCACCGGACTATTACTGTCATTTTCATCTAAAGGGGCAAAGTAAACATTCATAAAACCCTTGCTTTCTAACTGGTTGGTTATAAGAGCAATAACTTACTGCTGCTGCTAACTCACCTTCAACATGTAAAGCACATTGATCTGCGACGGGGGGTGATGCTAATTGTTTATTGCCGCTGCACCCGGGAATTTCCTCGTGCATGGATGTTTTGTCCAAAAGGGAACTAAAGTAGTTAGTTTTGGAGTTTTAGCTGTAAGATTAGCCTCACGTCTTCCCCTTTCAACTTTATTTCTCCTTTTTGTGCACCACTGTCACTTTTTTGAACACCAGCGAGACAAGCCGAATACTTCATATTCTCGACATGCCTGACGCAAAGAGGCGTTTCCTGATATAATGGCGTAAACTGTAAAATGATTTTGATTGGACGGTGAATTATATCAGTCAGGAACATTTTCCAATAGTTTCTTGTTATTTTATAATCAACCGCCAATATGAATTGTCAATCAATGATGTAAGGACAGCTCCCATTTCCTCCAGCCAATCAAGGGCCCCCTCCTTCCACGGGCCCTGGGGCTTCAGTCCCACCTAGCCCTTATGTTAATCCGGCCCTGAGTATACGCTGATTCAACGATCCCAACTGCACAGCTAAAGACATTACAATGATGTACGTCGTGTTAATTTAATAAATTTCAAGAAATTAAACGTACTTGGATGCAAAACAAACAGCCGTGAAACACAGACTGGCTCTTGTTCTGCAACTATTTTTAGCGCCTCAGTGTACTGATAACGAAACAGCGCCTCCACTGTGGCGTAATGTCGCAACTGCAGTTACAAATGACAGTCTGTTAAATGCATGCAGCATTTCTTGTGAAGACTCGCAACATAATTTTGGCAAGAGCCTGAGGCGGCAGGACATTTGACGGGAGGCGGCCGCCTCCAATTTCTCTATGCAGGAAAAACCCTGGTTACCTAAATATAAAGGAATAGAGGCGATCCCTGTGCCGGGAAAGCCAGACCTTAAGCGACATTTTCCCACCGAATTAAAACTAAGCTTTATCCAAAAGGACGGTGTTTGTCTTTGTGTGCTTTTTATGAGTATTTACTCATAAACTATATCAAAATTCTAGATACTATAGCGTTTTTGAACCTTACAGAAAAAAAATCCACAAAAATAGGGCACAATGTACAACTATGTACAACTATATAATAAAAATCAGTATCTAACATCTTTTGTTTTAAATAAATGTCTGCTTACATTTAATTATTATTTTATAATTTCAAGCACATTTACTTTAATTTATCATATTAAAATAATAATATTTTTTAATATTTTAATAAATAATATAGCACACTACAGTCTTATCATATAGGTTTGTCATTGTTAATAAGACTTGTATTTGATGGCTCGCCTCAAAGTCCTTTTCAGTGTGTTCTCAAATTAAATAGTGAAATGCTTGTGAAGTAAGCTGTCAGGGTAGCGCTGGAGATACAGTTTATTCGGGTCCCTAAGACACAGACACTGAACGAGCATCCACTTTAAAAATGATTTTTCTCATAATTTACTTACCCTTATTCCATATCACTTTCTTCTTCTGAGATATTTAAACGCAAAAACAAACTCACTCAGTTGTCAACATGTGTTTGTTTAAACAGGTGCAGATTTAAAAGAAAGAGCAAAGATGCACCAGAGTGAAGTAGGACCATTTGTTGCTAAAGCAAGGACCCTAATAACAGAGCTTGGTAGGTAAACCATAACAGTAAAACATATTTGTTTAAATAAATATCATATTTGTAGAAGTTTAAATATTGTCAAATCTTTAACCAGACAGCTACTAAGGTAGTGCCTAAAAAAGTATTCATCCCCCTCCATTTTTTCGCATTTTGTTATGTTGTTACATTTGTCACATCAATCTACACTCCATACACTATAATGACAAAACAGATTTGTGACAACTTTTATTTTATTTTTAAAAGGAAATAAGTACATGCATAAGCATTAACACAGGTTAAAACACCTTTACAGCCTCAAGTCTTTCTGGGTATGATGGGACAAACTTTATACATCTACATTAGGCAATTTTCTGCCATTCTTCTCCTCGGATCCTCTCAAACTCTGCCAGGTTGGATGGGACCATCAGTAGACAGACATTTTCAGATTTCTACAGAGATGTTCAGTAGGGTTCAAGCCCAGGAGGCCCGGGCCACACAAGGACATTTAAAGAGTTGTCCTTAAAGGGATCCTGCTCACAAAAATGAATATTCTGTCATAAATTACTCACCCTAAAGTCGTTTATCAAGCCTAGGACCTCCATTTATCTCCAGAATGCAAATTAAGATAGTTTTGTTGAAGTTCTGGAGCTTTCAGACTCCTCCATAGACTGCAACATAACCAAACTTCAAAGCGCTGAAAGTGAGTAAAGACATCGTTGAAATAGTCCATGTAACTCAAGTGGTTCAGCTTTAATTATATAAAGCAGTGGTTCTCAAACTGTGGTATGTGTACCACTAGTGGTACTTGAAGAGACCCCTTGTGGTACATGACACGACAGAAAATTAAAAACTATATATGAATTTACATTTCATGTTTTAAAAACAATTCCAAAATGTTAAATACATGATAGATAAATACAGAATACATCTCAGCCTATGTGAAATTTTAATATAGTTGTATGAATTATCGTTTATTTATCATTGGTCGATGTTACTCAGCCGTGTGACAGGCAGCTCAAACACAGAGCGGTAGCAGACAGACGCTTGTGAGTATCTCACTCTCTCTCTTTTCCGATGAGCTGCGTGTAAATTAAGTTTCTCATGTTTTTCTGGACTTGAACCGCTGTTTAAAGCTGTTGTTATTGCTGTAAAGCGCTAATTCAACACGCGTCTGCATCTACTCAAGGTTAAATCTATGAAGGGTGAGCCGCTGCAGTAAAGTGTGAGTCTCTGTTTGTTATATCGTTGCTGTCGGGCGGAAACCTCCTATGTCCAAATTTGGTCAATTTCATATTTTTTCACAAATCGATGCTATTGGTCAGTCGGCATGTGGGTCTGTTATTTTTACAAATTATTAACCAATCTAAAGTGTTGAAAATAGCTTGAGAGCAAATGTCTTAACTCCATTGGACACTTCAACTGTCTGAGAAGTCTCGTAACTCCACCTCTTCTTCACTCCGCGGGAGCTTCTCGGCATTACGTCTCCTGATTGAAAGTTTTTTTTAGACAATAACGAGTGAAAATAGTTAGGTTATATACATTTGAGTAGGCCTGTTTTGTTAAAAATTGATAGCTGTAATGCTTCGGTGCAGAAGGAAGCCCGTGAGCCACGAAGGTAAGTTTGCGAGCAGATTCGGCTAATTTCCGCCTATTAGACAGCCTAGTCAGCTCATCGTTTTTTGTATTACATCACTTATAGTTCTTAAACCTTTAAAATAGAGTTTAGGAATATGTATGTAACCACAGTCATTAGCTTTGGTTAATGATTCAAGCCTTTTATCTTGTCAAGAGGCTCAACGCGACCGCCGACTTTATTTGCGTGCAGAATAATTTCCGACTATATTAGACAGCCTGTTTAACATTTTATTTTGGTATTGCATCACTCATAGCTCTAACGTTTAAAATAGAGTTTAGGAAGATGTATGTAGCCACAATCATTAGCTTTCATTAGCTCTTAAAGCCTCGTCTCTTGTCAAAAGGCTCAACGCGACAGCAGACTTTGATGAACACTGCTGGCAGCAGCGACGTCTGTGTCTGTACCATTCTTATCAATGACAGCGTAATCTCGTATCTCTCTGCTCCCAAGTCATAAACCTTGTATCTCCAATTAAACATGGTTTTGGGGAAATGTTGTGTTAATGTTGGTACACAACAGTATATGATAGCAATATAAGGTATAATACCAACTTTAACGATACAATGTTTAATAACTCAAAAAATATGCAATTTTTTAATTTCCTGAAAAATAATGGTTTTGGAGATGCGAGGATTCCGCCCTACAGCGACGATATACAGCTGTTCTCTTGATGTTTAAGTAAATCCCCCATAAAAGTCATTTACATAGCCCTGTTTACAGTGCACTACAGAAAAGTGTTTTGTGTCCACTTTTACTATTATCTGGTAAATAAAAAGTGTTTGTATTATTAATAATCCATTAGAATTGGAGGACGAGGTGTAAAGATAAAGATTCACAGCTCTACTATTAATTTGAGTGTTTAGTCATATGATTTTCTATGATGGTCATTAGAAGGTACTTGAAACAACTCATTTTATTAAAGGTGGTACTTGATCTGAAAAGTTTGAGAACCACTGATATAAAGTGACAAGGATACATTTTGTGCGCAAACAAACAAAAATACCGACTATATTCAACAATTTTCAGACTTCGGTGTTAGTTTGCAACGCGCGTTGAGGAGAGCACCGTGACGCAATGACAGTGTACTGCATGACGCATGCTCGTCAGTGCCACGCTCATGCATTGTGCAGTGTTGACCTCGGATTTACTTACTTTCAGTGCTTTGAAGTATGGTTACGTCTTAATTTGCTTTCTGGAGATAAACGGAGATCCTAGAGTTGACAGGAGACTTTAGGGTGAGTAATTTAAGTCATTTTATGGCAGAGGTACGCTTTTAGCCACTTTTGCATTGTTTTAGCTATGTGCTTAGTCCTGTTGGAGAACAAACATTTTGCCCAGTCTGAGGTTCTGAATCATCTGAACCAGGTTTTCATTAAGACTATTTCTGTATTTTTTGACGTTGAGCTTTCTTTCTACCCTGACAAGTCCCCCAGTCTCTGCTGCTGAAAAACTCATACACAGCATGATGCTGTTACCACCACACTTTACTGTTGAGATGGTATTGTGCAGGTGATGAGCTGTGTCTAGTTTTCTCCAGACATGATGCTTGAAACTGAGATTTATCAAACCAGAGAATCTTATTTCTCACAGTTTGAAAGATTCTTTTAAGTGCTTATGTGCAAAAAGTTTTCATGTGTTTTCACTGACGGCTTGGGGCTGGCCTTTCTGTCATAAAGCCCAGTGCCAGTGTGTAGCTGAGGCTCAATAAATTGCTGACACGAGAGATAAACTTAGTCATGCATTTAATGGCGACCGCATACACAACAATGACAACAACACAACATAAATGATATGAACCACTGTGCAGGGCAAACTGCACCACAGCGAACATCAGTGCAATGTATTATCGCAAACAACAACTAATTTAGCAAAGATACAGCTGACTGCAACCTGTCTAGTACACCTCAAAATCCTGCAACCTGTCGGGGATGACCAGACCGCCCTAAAGAGCTGGCTCTGGGACAGCTGAGGGGGGGCCACCTCAGAGCACTTGGCCTCTACTGAAGATGGGGACACACTCCTAGCCTCCGGGCATCTGCTGTCATCAGACCGCGGGGGAGAAGCAGGCATCGCAATCACCAAGGGGATATCCGGATCACTTTGGGCAGCGCTATGTGACACCTCACGCTCATCTTTGCTCTCACATGCAGCCCTGTTGTAGCATTGACCTACAGCACCTGGAAAAGAGTCAACTTTATAACAGTCAGTTAAGCGAACCCTATAAGAAGCACGCCGCAACTGGGAACCTGTAAACTAACGGACAGTAACACACAGTATGTGTTGAGGTGGCGCGTAGAATGTGAGTTTGCCGAATAGCATGTCTGTCGTACTCATATGTGTCTGACCCCACACAGACCTGATGTCTAGCACGACAAGGCCATCGAAAAATAGCTTGTGTCCAGCTCTCTGAAAGCATGTTTGTGTTTCAACGACTACCATCAATGGCGAGGAGCCGTCTGCCTGACGTGTTGACTGTGTTGGTGATTTTAACCTGTTGCACTACTGTCAATGGTCTGCCTTACGTGGATGTGACTATGAAAAGTTTCAAGGCATGGTGACTGCAGGATGTGAACCCGATGTACCGCCATAGGATTACATGGACAGTAAGCCAGCCACGCTTTTGCAATAAAAGCTCTGTCTGGCTGTGGTAGAAAAGGGCATTTACTGAGAGGTCTGTGAGCCTCTTTACAAAGTGGGCAGGATTTTCTTAGTTGCTCCCCTTTGTTTTGGGAGGTTTGACACAGCCGAGTGCATAGCTCTGGCATCCTCTGATTACTGCAGCTCGTCCTGCAGTGAACGCAGAGCTTGCGATATGTCTGGTATAATGGACGCCAGAGTGCATAACCGTAGCCTGACCTGTGCCATACCTGTGCTTTACAAGCTGTGGCAAATCACTGTGTATGAGACGGAGCGATTACATTTAAATTTACGCATTTGGCAGCTGTGTTAATTTAAAATGTTTTCACTGACGAAAACGAGACGATAATTAAATAAAAATGAATGCATGATAACGAAAACTGTAATACAAATATACTGACATTTTCGTCAACTAATAAAAACGAAACGAAAATATTCTTGTCCCACCTGGCGGATATCAGTTTGCGCGCATGTGCTTATCTCATATAAACGGTAGAGAGAAGTCTCTGGGAGAAGGGGAAGCACAGACATGTATTTCTGTGTCTCCATGCGGTTTACAAAGCGTCTATTTTCCTTCACGATCGCCAGTAAAACGCCGCAAACTTGAAGCGTGACTGCAGGCGAGTCACCCCGAAACACATTACAAAGGCAAGCTCAAAGGTTTTTATATGCCTATGTTAACTTAACACGAGCTGCTGCATAACGTGAAATGCAACATAGTCAGCCAAAAGAAAACCAGCGCTGTCCTCTACTGATTATAGAAGTGATGAAGTGAGTCAAATTGTACATTCGAACCAAATATGTAACATGTTTGCATGACTAAAGAAATGTAATACAATTTATATAATATGTCTTTTGAAAGCTATTACTCATTCATTGCTGTATCAAGCAAAGACAGTGCAGCTCTTTCTTCAAAGAGGCATGCCATGAGCCAATAGCCTTTGAGTGTGAGCCCTGTCAGAGCGTTTCATTGGTTGAATGAACTGAATGAACACGCGTCAATTGACGTCAAATGGGATTGAATGAACTGGAACATGTCGTTCATGGTCTAATATTCTGTGTTCCAACAATGCAAATCTAGTTACTAAACTTTTCTGAAAAATAAAGGTAATGACCTGGTTTAATTTCATTCTAAGGTGAAGTAAATTATGTCAAAACAGTTGAATCTTTGTATGGAACATTTAATTACGCCAAGTAAATGATTTAAACCATTTAGATTTTAGTAGACTAAATATAATGTAGAGGTGCTGGTCATATAATTAGAATATCATCAAAAAGTTGATTTATTTCACTAATTCCATTCAAAAAGTGAAACTTGTATATTATATTCATTCATTACACACAGACTGATATATTTCAAATGTTTATTTCTTTTAATTTGATTATTATAACTGACAACTAATGAAAATCCCAAATTCAGTATGTCAGAAAATTAGAATATTACTTAAGACCAATACAAAGAAAGGATTTTTAGAAATCTTGGCCAACTGAAAAGAATGAACATGAAAAGTATGAGCATGTAAAGCACTCAATACTTAGTTGGGGCTCCTTTTGCCTGAATTACTGCAGCAATGCGGCATGGCATGGAGTCGATCAGTCTGTGGCACTGCTCAGGTGTTATGAGAGCCCAGGTTGCTCTGATAGTGGCCTTCAGCTCTTCTGCATTGTTGGGTCTGGCATATCGCATCTTCCTCTTCACAATACCCCATAGATTTTCTATGGGGTTAAGGTCAGGCGAGTTTGCTGGCCAATTAAGAACAGGGATACCATGGTCCCCTTAAACCAGGTACTGGTAGCTTTGGCACTGTGTGCAGGTGCCAAGTCCTGTTGGAAAATGAAATCTGCATCTCCATAAAGTTGGTCAGCAGCAGGAAGCATCAGAAGCGTCTCGCCTGGGCTAAAGACAAAAAGGACTGGACTGCTGCTGAGTGGTCCAAAGTTATGTTCTCTGATGAAAGTAAATTTTGCATTTCCTTTGGAAATCAGGGTCCCAGAGTCTGGAGGAAGAGAGGAGAGGCACAGAATCCACGTTGCTTGAGGTCCAGTGTAAAGTTTCCACAGTCAGTGATGGTTTGGGGTGCCATGTCATCTGCTGGTGTTGGTCCACTGTGTTTTCTGAGGTCCAAAGTCAACGAAGCCGTATACCAGGAAGTTTTAGAGCACTTCATGCTTCCTGCTGCTGACCAACTTTATGGAGATGCACATTTCGGTCTGAGTGAGGCTCCCCGGCTCTCTATCCTGCTCCTCTTCACTGGGTCTCCCTTCCCCGTCCTCGACGCCGGGTTCTGCCCCTTCCGGGGATCTGTACTCCTCACCACCACGGGCTGGCACGCTTGCGGCTGGGTCGCTACGGCTGCTGCTACGAACACTGTCACCTCTCACCACCGTGGGCTTAAACGCTCGCGGTTGGGTCTATATAGTACTATTTCTCGTGTGAGTCAATAAAGTTTGGTTTTCACCGCATCTGGGCCGTCTCTGTGCTTCTTCCATGACAGAACATACATTTGTATCTGAGTGCAATGTGCAATCGATTTTTCTGTTTTTTGCACCCGTAGCAAGCATTTTTAGAGGCGTTTTGACAATTCAGAGACCCCGTACAAACGAGCGCCAAAATCCAGGATGGTGTCTCGGTGCACTTTGTCTCGCAGCACAAAGTATTATATGAGAAACAAAATGTGGATTACAAAAACAGAAGTGTGGTAGATGAGCAGATGATTGCGGAACAGCTTGATAACAGGATAGTATTTAACAGGATTTTCTAGCCACGGTGTTAAATGCAAGAAGACCATACCTCAACATTTGGGCATCATTACCAAAATCTGGGATCCGTTTGCGAAACGAAAATTATGTTTCACGGGAGAAATAACAAAGCGGATGGATGGCGGCAGATTGGTGTGAAAAACGGTAGTGTTGAAAGGTATGCAAGAAAATGCAGGCAGAGAGAGTGAGGACAGCCTACCTAGTGAGCCAGTACTGTCAATGGAGAGAAGCAAGGGATGAAAGGAGAGATAAGGAGAGAGGCAGAGCGAAAGCAGTGTCAGGATATATTGTTTTGCGATTATTTTTTTCCACAACGGATTAATTAAAGGGGTCAAATGACAGGGCTAAAACGAATATTATCGTGTATGCACGATTTAAGGTTCAAAAACGCTGTATTTTCCACATACCGTGCATGTTTGTATCTTCTCTTTGCCCCGCCTCTCTGAAACGCGTGGATTTTTTACAAAGCTCATCGCTCTGAAAAACGAGGTGTGCTTTGATTGGGCAGTTAACCAGTGCATAGTGATTGGTCGAATACTGCAAGCGTGTGACGGAAATGTAACGCCTCTTACCATGTTTGGAACATCAGGTTCCAAAGCAATTGTGCTGACAGATACGCCCATCTTACTTGCGTATACATTTGGGTGGTCTTGGTCAAATCATACCATGAACTGACGTAGATTTGTGGGGGTGTGGTTACACAAGGCGTTTCAGGCAGGTCTGGGTGAGCATTCGCTTTTAGATAGAATGCATGTTTTGTTCCGACACATGTCTAATGGGCAACTAATAACACACCAAAGACACAGAAAAACACGTATTCGCGCCATATGACCCCTTTAATATGCATCGGACTCAGTATGCAAGGTTTCTGTGCGTGATTAATTTTAAGGATAAAGAATTTGAAAAAACGTATACGAACAGTAACCGCTATAGAATGTTAACATAAGGCAGCAACATAACAAATTGTGAAAAAATTTACGGGGATGAATACTTTTTATAGGCACTGTATATTATACACAAGCAGTCAAATTGTTTGTTATGACTGTGTAATTGTACAATGTAAATACAGATGGTTTGCACAAGGGCTCTTTTTGAAGTGTATTGATAACTGTGATTGATAAATTCGGATATTTACAAGAAATCAATTCAGAATTCTGACAAAAGTTAAATTACATTACAAGCTTCAATATATTCTATATTCTCTCCATATACCGGCGCTGAAAAAATTAATAGACCATTCCAAATTTTAATTTCAAATCAGCATTTCTAGATGTATTGTGGCCATTCCAGTCCAGTGTTTGTTGTATTTCAATAATATCAAACCTCGGGAGTGTGACATACAGTGAAGTCATTAAACAGCAATGTGAAAGCCTTCCAGAATGACAAGACACATGAAAACTGTGATACAAATGCGAGGCTATTATAATTTTTTTTACTTTTCCTAGATACATATACAAATATTACTGATGTATTGCTTAAAAATAAATATAAACTTGTTTTCTTTGCAGTATGAGGTATGAGGACCTTCTTTGCAGGTCTGAAAAAATGCAGAGCATCTTTTCTGTTATTTTGACCCGTTTCTCCAGTTTTCATTTTCTGCAAATAAATGCAAATAGCAAAAATGATATATTATTAGTAGTTCACAGAATGAAAAAAAATAATTTTACCTAATCCCATAACTATAAAAAGTAAATTTAGAAAAACCGAAATGGTGCTTTAAATTTTTCAGCGGCTGTATATGTGGTTATGAAGTATAATGTCTAATATATCAGCACAGGGACTTATTCATAGTAAATATTAATGGTTTCAAATAGTTTCTGTTGTTGTTTTTAAGTGATATTGTGTTGTCATTTTAATTGTCAATTTTTTTTAATTCACATTTTTTTGCTATCTTTAAATTGTATGTACATTTTTACATATAATACTATATACTGTGTATATATCATTATATTGACCAATGGTCACCCTGCTCTCTAGTTATTGGTCTTAGCCAAAAAAAAGTTGCTCTGAAGCTCAGATGGTTAATAGACGATTTTTAATGACACGCTTTTTAGGTAATCTACCCATGCCAACAATTGCAGCCATTGATGGGGCAGCTCTTGGAGGAGGTCTTGAGATGGCACTTGCCTGTGACATCAGAGTTGCAGGTAGGATTAATGCCTAAATAATCATGGACCTCAAATAATATTGTAGGTTTATTGTGAAATATATTTTATACATGTGGATACATTCATTAGGGTGTCATTAAGTAGATGTCTTCTTTCATGCATTTTATATTCACACTGCCAGATTTATATGAGAAAGTCTGCATGATGTTTTATTCTTAGAATACATTTTCACACCATATGTTTTCACACAAGGCATCCTCATTTCAATAGTGGCTATTTTAGGGCCTTTAATTGGAATAGTTGCACAGTGACTCAAAGTTGCTGTAAAAAGTAACGAATGCCTCAAGTAAGTTGAAAACAACTTTTGGTTTTGTTCTTTTCCAATCAAGTGAAGTTCACGTAATATTAACATTATTAACATTTCCTGTCATGTGTAAATAAGGGCATAAAAGAGACAGCTGACATTGGGTTGTCATTAGTAGGGGTGTGCGATATACTGTATATTGTGTGGGATAATATCTTAAAGGAGCTGTTTGTAAGATGTTTACTGTACTAAATCAATAAAATACTATAATATATTTGTAGATATTTAGGATATATATAATATATATATAATAAACCAATCTGGGTCAGAGATGCATTTTCCACCCTTTCTAAAAAGCCTAGACATCATCTAAAACAACAACAAAAGCATTGGAAACGTAACAATTATAGCAGATAAAGTGTTAAAAGTGTAAGACTCAATGCTTTCCACTATCACATGCACTGCATGTGTGCGTTGAGTTTGTGGAGGAGGGGGGCAGGGAAAAAGCTGTGTCCAATATTTAGAATTTAGATTACGGTACCAAGTTCAACTGCTAGACATCAATGACACATAAAGCTCCTTTAACAGTGGTTTTAACATGCAAAATCATATTATCTAGGGCCACTCGCTTTTATTCTGAGTGTGATGTTGCAGCACAGTAGATTGTGTTATTTGTTTAAACCTGTCACCGTAATTTATTAATGGATTTAACCCTTTATCAATTAACCCTGCTACCATCAATGTCCATTTAAAAAAAATATGTGACTTAATCACATTTGACAACATTGTTTACACTTGACAAAAGTGTTAAATGTGTGCAGGTTTTAAAGAAACTTGAATAGGCAGCTTGCTCTTTTGATTTGCCTGAATCATGATGGGGAAGACTTTAGGATCAAGGTGAAGCCAACAAGTAAACCAGAACTGAATGAATGCAACAGCAGTAAACCCTGTTTTTTGGCCAATCAGTAAGGGGGAGAGGCTCATAACATTATTATTATTATTAATAAAAAGCTACGACTACCTAATGAACATACAGTGAGGGAAATAATTATTTGATCCCCTGGTGATTTTGTAAGTTTGCCTGCTTACAAAGAAATGAAGGGTCTATCATTTTTATGGTAGGTTTCTTTTAACTGATAGAGACAGAATATAAAAAAAATCACGGGAATTTTTTTTGTATACATGTTATAAGTTGATTTGAATTTCAGTCAGTACATTGATGAATACACATCTACTGTTACAGCATATATGAGCACATGCATAGACAATATCATACCACAGAGGACCATTTGCACATATCTAAATCAGAAACCATGGGTGACTGCACAGTTATGGTACAGTCCACATGATCATTTCATGGCTTTTAATTTGGTCACTCTGATGCTTACAAAAAGTCAAGATATGATGTTCGCAAGGGCATAAAGGCTGCCAAAGCAGAGAACTGGAAGACTGGAACATCACAACACTTCAGATGACTCAAGTAAAATGTGGCATGTCCTATCATATAGAGCTGCACGATTCTGGATAAATTGAGAATCCTGATTCTTTTGTTTCAAGTAGAGATTGCGATTCTTTTACGATTCTGAATGATGACTAAAAGTAATACATAATTTACTAGAGGTTCTGACAAAACAATTGTTTATTTAGGTATGTAATACGTAGGACTTTGCTTCAAAATTATTACATATTTTATGGTTAACCTACAGTAGTTATAGTGAGAAATTTTTAACCACAAATTCCATAAGTAAAGTGTTTTTTTTTTTAACTTTAAATGCAAAAGTTTAACTTCCTAAAAAGTATTAATGCATTGAATTAACGTGTATATGAAATATTTCTCAGTAAAAAAATTAATAAGGTGACACTTGCAATTAAAGGTCTTGCCTGATATTTGCAGACTGCTTGAAGGGGTCTTTAAAGAAAGACAATACTGATAAACATAACAACGCAGTATTCTCACCTGTAAACAGTTTAAAATAGCTCTAATAGTGCAGCTTCTCTATTAGCGTAAATACAGTGATAAGCGCTACACACTCTGATGACGTGTTTTACCGCAATGACGATATAAATGCGCACTCAGATTTGTCAGCGCTACAAACTGTCTGCAATCGATAGTTTCGTTTCAAACCTGTCTAGTTAAGATGTGAAGCATATTCAGAACAATGTAAGAAAGACACTCATAAGAGCAGTTTTGTTGTCAGGCTGTATTTACTCTATATGTTGGTCTGTTGTTTGGTGTGAGATTAATTTGGGCAGCGTAGGAGCTTGTAAACGCGTCTCATGCGTGTGAGTTGGCAACTCTTTGCTTTAATCCCAATACTTCTGTGATCATTGGACAGAAATAACGATAGTGTGATGTTGTTGCATCAATGTACCGCTAGGTGGCACTCGATCTACTTGAGTTGTATAGAGAGAGAGAGAAGAAGAAGTAGAGAATACGGAGCATGTGCATGCATGTTATGCGATAGTGCGTTAATAAAGTTACTGAAAGGATTTACAGTCTCCAGCGTCTTGTCTGCAATAAGACATAACAAATTGGCGACGAGGATGTTTTTTGTACAAGATTTTCTGAGGATGGCTTCAGTAAGTGCTACATTTCCCAATCCTTTTTTGCTTTGTCCCGGTGAGCCTGCTATACCGCTAGTCACATGGTTGAAAATGTTCCGGAATTACATGCTAGTCATCAATGCTACTGGGGATTTATGGTCAGAAGCCAGAAAACGTGCTTTGCTTCTTCACTGCCTCGGAACCGAAGGTCAGAGATTGTTTTATACACTGCCCAATACCGGTGACGATCTAGCTGATGCTATTACGGCTTTGGAACAACACTTCGTTCTGAAAAGAAATGTGGCCGTGGAAAGACATGCCTTTCAGGAAACGCATACAGAGGATAGATGAAACGGTAGTACAATACATTGCTGCATTAAGAGATTTAGCGACTACTTGTGAATTTGCTGACAATCTTGACGATATGTTGCGTGATCAACTTGTTGAAAATATCGACAGCTATTATATAATATATAACAGCTCGAACATGCTTTCGCTGTGGCTCTACTGGGCATCTTGCAAACGCACAGAACTGCCCCGCTGCATCTGCTAAATGTAATAATTGCAATAAGATTGGACATTTTGCACGAGTCTGCCGTTCCGCTCCTACTCATTCAGTGCATTCAGTTGAATTGCCAGAGGTCTGTATTCTCCATCTGCCTGGAGCGACTGACCGTCTGATGTGTGAAGTGACCGTACATGCCTCACCTGCTGCTACCCCTGTGTCTCATCAACTTACTGTGGACTCTGGTTCGTCTGTGTCCATCCTGCCGAAACAACTGTATGAACAGCATTTTCGCACTGTGCCGTTGCAAGCCCCTGCTGCCTGTTTAGTTACTTACTTACAAGAGCCGATTTCAGTACTAGGATGTTTATCTGCTACAGTCACTAAATATGGCATTACCTGTCCTGCACACTTCTTCATTGTTGACACTGGCACTGCTTTGCTAGGCATGGATCTGATTAAGGGACTTCAGCTGCAAATTACTGGACACACTGTGCTGAAGTCGGCACAATCCGCTCCAGTCTGTGCTCTCTCCACTTCTCCATCACAGCGTGCTGCATTAGGCTGTGTGAACAACTTCACGAACAAGGTGAACATTTCTGACTCTGTAACACCTGTCAGATGCAAATTGCGTCGCTTACCTTTCTCCGTGAGAGATGCTGTTTCCGCAGAACTGGAACGTCTCTTACAGGCTGGTGTGATCGAACGGATTGATTCTTCTCCATGGGTTTCTCCAATTGTTGTGGTCCAAAAGAAAACGGGGGGGGGGATCCGCATGTGTGTGGACTTGCAAGGGCCCAACAAGGCAGTTATAGTAGACAGCTACCCATTGCCACACATGGAGGAGATGATGACATTACTGCAAGGTGCGACTGTGTTTTCAACTATAAACTTGGAAAGTGCATACCATCAGGTACCTCTTCATGAAGATTGCCGGGACCTCACTGCTTTTCTTACACACGAGGGCCTCTTCAGATTCTGCAGGGTACCTTATGGCTTGGCGTCTGCTCCAGCTGCATTCCAAAAGATGATGGTCATCATTCTAAAAGGAATCCAGAACGTTGCAAATTATCTGGACGACATCATCGTGTGGGGACGCTCGCTGCAAGAACATGATCAAGCGCTAGAGAAGGTGATGCAACGTCTCAAAGATGCTGGGTTGGTGTTGAATGAGTCAAAATGTCAATTCAGAAAACAGAGTTTGAAGTTTCTAGGCCACATGGTGACGTCGCAGGGTATTCAGTTGGATCAGGAACATCTATCTGCAATAATCGATGCACCTGCACCAACGGATGCTGTTCAGTTGCGTTCTTTGCTGGGTCTTCTCTCCTGGTACAACAAATTCATTCCTAATTTCGCTTCCGTGGTGATGCCTCTGCGTGAGTGCTTGAGAGATGAGAGTGGATTTCGCTGGTCTGATGATGCTCAACAAAGCTTGGATGATGTGAAGAAGCTGCTGGTTCACAGTCCTGCGCTTATACGGTTTGACCCGGAGATGCCGGTGGTCATTTTTACTGACGCGTCTGCATATGGACTAGGTGCTGTCTTCGCTCAAATTGGCACTGATGGTCAAGAACATACTGTCGCTTTCGCATCCAAAACACTGTCCTCAGCTGAACAGAAATACTCCACTGTTGAAAAGGAGGCTCTGGCGTGTGTCTGGGCGGTGGAAAAATGGAGAACGTACTTGTGGGGTCGCAGATTTACATTGCGGACTGACCATCAAGCGTTAACGACACTGCTGACCACAAAAGGGACTGATAGAGCTGGTATGCGTATTGCTCGGTGGGCTGCTCGGTTGCTCTGTTTTGACTACATAGTTGAGTATCGTGCTGGATCTGAGAACTACACTGCAGATTGTTTATCCAGCTTGCCATTGCCAATTCCTTTGGATGCTGAGTCAGAAACAGAACCCGAGTTTGTTGCTTTACTGTCTTCTGGTCCGATTGCCATATCCCAGGAAGAATTTGCTACTGCCTCTGCTCACTGTTCTGAACTCTCTGCGTTGCGCGCACAAATTGCGAGTAAATGGCCTTCATCTTCCGCTGCTATGGATCATGTGATTCATCCATACTACAAGCTCCGACATGAGTTCAGTGTGCAAGCTGAGTTTGTGTTTAGAGGATCTAGACTGGTTGTGCCTGGAAAATTGCATGAGTCATTGTTCCGTATTGCACATGAGGGTCATCAGGGAATTGTGAGAAAGAAGCAACGCCTGCGTGAGATGTATTGGTGGCCAAACATGGACACATTTGTGACGGAGAAAATTGCTGCTTGTCATTTATGTCTTTCTCTGGACAAAACTGCGAAAGCCTCTGCTGTTCCACTCCAGCCTGTTCCTTTACCTTCTGCACCGTGGGAAAAACTGGCGATAGACATTGTGGGCCCGTTCGAGACTGCTGTCTGGGACTGTCGATATGCTCTGACACTCACTGACTATTATAGTACGTGGCCTGAGGTAGCCTTTACTGCGTCTGTTGCAACAAAACAGGTGACTGCATTTCTTACCTCTGTCTTCAGCAGACACGGCAACCCGACCACTCTGGTCAGTGATAATGGGCCTCAGTTCACTTCCCCTGAGTTTGCTGCATTCCTGAAAGAGAGAGATATTAAGCACATTCGTACTTCAGTGTATCATCCTGCTGCAAATGGTGCTATTGAACACTTTCACAGAGTTCTCAAGAGTACAATCCAATCAGCAATCCTACAATCCGCACCATGGAAATCAACAGTGACTGACTTCCTGCAGATTTACCGCGATACATCTCATGCTGTAACAGGTGTTTCCCCATTCGAATTGCTTCATGGAAGGAAAATGCGTACCCGTCTCAATGTCCTGAAACCTTCACCTTCTGGTCATGAGCCGACACCACTGCAGAAGCGTGTTTCCTCACGTCAGGATGTCATGAAATCTCGCTTTGACCACAAGCATTGAGTGCGACATTTCTCTTTTCAACCAGGGAATAAAGTGCGCATTAAAAAGTCTGTACATGTACCAAAAGCTTATCCAAAGTTCACTCCTCTAGTTGAGGTCAGGAAAAAAGTTGGTCCTTACACTTACCTCTTGGATGATGGAAAAAGTGGCATGCATCGTGTCTTGCACCCTTGCCAACTAGAGAGTTGGATAATGGAATGACAGCCAATGCTGAAAACGTGATGCCCTCTCATGTTCCATTGTCTGGAAATTCAGTGTTTTCTGATGCTGGTCCAAGAGAACAACGTGAAAGACGTGAGCCCGGTTGGCTAAAGGACTATGTCTATTAGTTACAGAATTTGACATGGACTTTTGCACTTTACTGTATATATATCATATACTTACATGAAAGTCGAGTACTGAATAATAGTGAGTAGTTTGGTTCATGTTGCTTGTTGTTTGGAATATTCTTCTGCATTCAATTGGTGTGTTGCTTGGTGTAGTTCATTTATGTGTGAAATTGTTGATGCATGGCAGATTTGCTGTTCTTTCTGTTTTATGTTACTTGTTGGTTACAGGAGCATCATTTAACTAAGAGGAGATTATGTGATGTTGTTGCATCAATGTACCGCTAGGTGGCACTCGATCTACTCGAGTTGCATCGAGAGGCAGAGAGAAGAAGAAGTAGAGAATACGGAGCATGTGCCTGCATGTTATGCGATAGTGCGTTAATAAAGTTACTGAAAGGATTTACAGTCTCCAGCGTCTTGTCTGCAATAAGACATAACAGATAGTGTGTGGTTGAAAAGACTGTTTGTGACGTCGTTACATACCTTATGATAATAATGCTATCTCTGCTTCTGCGGCAGCACCAGCACATATTGAAGTGTTATGATTTTAGTCCGAGGTAAATTAGACACGAGAATCATTGATTTTCATTAATGAGATCGCGTGGGTGTTTGAATCGAGATCGCGATCTTTTAACGGTTAATCGTGCAGCTCTACTATCATACATCACAAACTACAAAAGCCGGACATTTGCAACCAGCTCTACATCTTTTATGAGCTCAATATCTCCTATGTATGCTTTGAGGCACTGTGGAATGGGCACTGATGCTAATCCCCACACAGCTTTACGAGTCACTAAGTAAAGTGAACACACACAAGGTCCAAATAAACATCCCGGGGTGTGTGCTTCAGAACTGACCAATGTAACCACAGATATCTTCAATCTTTCCCTCAGCATGGCCACAGTTCCCCTCTGAACTTCAAAGCAGCAGCCTGGACCCATTACATACGCCATTTGTGTACAGGTCAAATAGATCCACAGATGATGCCATCTCATTTGCCAATCACAAAATTCTTACTCACCTGGAAAATAAAGATAGCTATGTCAGACTGCTCTTCATTGATTACAGTTCGACTTTCAACACTATCATACCCTCAAAACTCATAACCAAATCCAATGTGCACAGAGAAGAAAGACCCAGTATGGTTTGTTCGTCTGGTTGTTTTACGTTGGTCTGATTGTTTGACGAGAAAGAAATGAAATGTAGTTGCATTAAACGCGTTAAGAATCTGTAAAACTGTAACAGTGGAAAACTTCATATTCTGTCGTGCAAAGGAATAACCAATGACGTCACTTTTTTTTCTTTGACCAATCAGCATAAAGGGGCTATAGTAATTGCTATACTATTATTATATACTATTAGTATATGAAGAGTTTGGTTCCAAAATGAGATGACTCTGTTTTAAAAAAAATCTAAAATCATGTTTTTTAATTCTGCATTCCAATTAATATCAATCAAACTGCAGTTGGTTTGTTTTGATTTACGCCATAACTAAGAAATACAGCTAACTTACACAATAAAACACATCAAAAACATGATCACATAATAAAAAACATGATTTTATATATTACTACAGTGAGGGAAATAATTATTTGATCCCCTGCTGATTTTTTAAGTTTGCCTGCTTACAAAGAAATAAAGGGTCTATCATTTTTATGGTAGGTTTATTTTAACTGATAGAGACAGAATATTAAAAAAAACCCGGGGAAAAATGTTATATAAAGGTTATAAATTGATTTGCATTTCAGTCAGTGAAATAAGTATTTGATCCCCGAGAAAAAATAACTTGGTGAAGAAACCCTTGTTGGCAAGCACAGAGGTAAGACATTTCTGATAGTTGGTCACCAGGTTTGCACATGTGTCAGGATACATTTAGTCCACTCCTCTGTCAATCTTTAAGGTTTCTTGGCTGTCGCTCAGCAAATTGGAGTTTTCGCCTCCTTCACAGATTTTCTATAGGACTAGGGTCTAGAGTCTGGCTAGGACATTTAATGTGCTTTCCTTAAGCCACTCTTTGGTTGTCTTGGCAATATGTTTTGGGTCTTTGTCATGTTAAAGGCACATCCACGACCCATCTTCAGAGATCTAGTTAAGGGGAGGAGGTTCTCGTCCAAGATTTTACGGTACATGGGCCCGTCCCTCAGCCCCTCAATGCGGTGAAGTCATCCTGTACCTGTAACAGAGAAAAAGCCCTAAAGCATAATGTTTCCAACACTGTGCTTGTCTGTAGGGCTGGTGTTCTTGGGGTCATAGTCAGCATTTCTCTCCCTCCAAAAACAGGAGTCAATTTTGGTCTCACAGCAGTGCCAGCACTTTCGCCAAAGCCTTTTCTGAATCATTTTGATGTTCATTGTCAAACTTCAGACGAGCCAGGCGGGCCTTCTTGGGCAGGAGGACCTTGCGGGTGCTTCAAGATTTCAATCTATTGTGGCATAGCGTGTTACCAATTGTCATGGTTCTGCCCCACCTTGTCTTGCTTCTCTTGACCTAGTGGCAGAACCATGATAGAACCTCTTGTTTTATGTGGAGAGTGACGTTTTGTCCCTCATGGTCTTCCACTCTCCGGTGTGGCGTCTCTGTGTCTCACCCTGAGAACCTTGACAGAATGATCCAGCCAACGTCGGACCCAGCAGACAGAGGGATCTCAGCGGGAGGGGTCGATGCCGCCGGACTCCCTTCCAGTGTTGAATCCGCCGGACTCCCTTAAAGGGTAGAGGCTGCCGGGCTCCAGTCCAGAGTCGGGACCGCCGGACTCCCTTCCGGGGTCGAGACTGCCGGAACCCCGTCAAGGATCGAGACCGCCGGGCTCCCTTCCAGGGTTGAGGTCGTCGGATTCCCCTCCAGGGTTGAGGCCGCTGGTGTCCTGTTCCCGCTGCAGATCCCTGCCGGCCTCCCAGCTGGTGCCCAGGCCTGTCGAGTCGACTCTTTTTGTGTGTTTTGTCCTTGTTTGCTGCCCAGCTGCCAGAGAGCGCTGCCCAGCCGTCGGAGATGCTGCCCAGCTGCCAGAGAGCGCTGCCCAGCCGCCGACATCCTGTCCGGTCCTGTCGTGTCGACATCCAGGTCTGCCCAGTCGGTGATAGCCGGTCTCCCAGCCGGCCATCCAGCCGGCGCCACGTGTTGTCCAGCCGGCCATCCAGCCGGCGCCCTGTCCAGTCGAGCCGGCCGTCGAGCCGGCGCCATGTCCTGTCCAGCCGGCCTCCCAGCCGGCGCCAGTGTTGTCAGCCGCATCCGCGGCGCATGGTTGTCAGCCGGCCATCTAGCGGACCATGTATGTCCAGCTGCATCCAGCGGCGCTATGTATGTCAGCCGGCATTCCAGCCGGCACATAGTCAGTGTTTGGTTTTTTATGTTCATGTTTTTGTCATGTCTTGTATTATGGTTTTTGTCATTGTCTTGTCTTGTTTGTGCCTTTTGGAGCGTCAGGATATCGCTCCTTAAGGCGGGGGTTCTGTCGTGATTCGGCTCGTCGTGTCATGTCTTTCTTGATCTTGTGGTAGAATCACGGCAGGATCCCTTGTTATGTGTGGAGAGAGCCATTTTGACCCTGTCGGCCTTCGATACTCTCTCCGGTCTTTGTCTGTGTTCCCGCCCTTTTGTATCTCTCGTTATTGGTTGTTTATTAGTTCATGCCCCACACCTGTTCCCCTTTGATTTGTCCCTTTATAATGCCCTTGTGTCTTCTGTCTCGTGCTGGATCATTGTTCTGTTGTGTTCTGTTTGTGTCATGTGGGTGAGTTATTGTTCTGTAGTTAGTTTAGTTTATTGTGGTTATGTCAAGTGTTGTTATTATTTCTAGTCTAGTTAGTCCCTGTCCTTGTTGCTATGTTTTGTTATGTTCCCCCACGTGGGTCTTTGTTTTGTATTTTTTAGTTATAATTAAAGTCTGTCTTGTTAACCCCTTACCCGCTGTCTGCACTTGGGTCCTCTGTCCTTGTCCTCACCACCCACGTTCATGACAACCAATGGTTTGCTTGCTAACTGTGATCCCAACTGTCTTGAAATCATTAACAAGCTTCTTCCGTGTAGTTCTGGGCTGATCTTTAACCTTTCTCATGATCATCTTTACTCCATTGGGGAAATCTTGCAGGGAGCTCCAGACCAAGGGCATTTGATAGTTATTTTGTATTTCTTCTATTTCCAAATAATTGCACCAACAGTTGTCTCCTTCTCACCAAGCTTCTGTCTGTAGCCTATTCAAGGTTTGTGCAGGTCTACAATCTTGTCCTTGACATCCTTTGAAACCTATTTGGTCTTGAGCATGGTGGTGGAGAGGTTGAAATGGAAGATACAGATTCTGTTGGCAGGCATCTTTTATATACATAACAAGCTGACGTAGGAGTACTTTCTTAAAGTGACAGGACTAATCTGCGGTCCATATAGGCACATAACCAATCTGTGGAGCCAGAATTCTTGCTAGTTGGTAGGGGATCAAATACTTATTTCACTGACTGAAATGCGAATCAATTTATAACCTTTATATAACATTTGCTCCCCTGATTTTTTTATATTCTGTCTCTATCAGTTAAAATAAACCTACCATAAAAATTATAGACCCTTCATTTCTTTGTAAGCAGGCAAACTTACAAAATCAGCAGGGGATAAAATAATTATTTCCCTCACTGTATATAGCAGTAAAAGTAGTTCTTGGCTCGTAATCATAGGGGAACCACTTTAAGTGCTATACAGAACCATATCTTGGTGCTTCAGTGGTTCTTCAGAGGTTCTTCAGCAGTTCTTTGGAATGACGGATGTGCTATATAGCAGCGCTTCCATATAAAGAACCTGTTAAGAACCACTGAATCAAGATATGGTTCTATATAGCACTCTAAGTGGGTTCCCTATAGGGCGCGATTAAATCGTGATGTGGTGAAATGCGATTTTCTAATCGCAAAGACTGCGATTAATTATGGGGATGCACAGTGTGATGCGACCCTGCTTGGAGCTGACCAGTACCATCTCAAAAGCATTAAAAATGCATGGAACATGCGCAGCATTTTCTCCTTTTCCCCAAAGTGCTCGGGACGGAAGCTTGCTCTCTCGTGGTGACTGCCTGCTAGTGAAGGGAGCCCGCGTTGCACCTCATTCGCGTTGTGACTGCAGCACTTCCCGCACGTCTGCAGTTAAAGTAATGAATTTGTACATTGACCTGTTGTACAATGACCTCAAGCTCGACAGGACGTAGCACTGTGGAAACTTTAGTGTAAAAGAGCAACAGCACGTCAGATGTGTGGGACAATTTTTTTCGCTGTTTTATGTGGATGATGCTGTGCAGTGTCAGGTATTGTGTGTGGTAACATTAATACAGTCTCAAAGGGCAATACTACTAACGTCATGCAGCACTTACACAATAATAAAAGACAAAAATAAGATAATACATATGAATAGTTTGGTTCCAAAACGCTATAAATCGATTTTGATTAATTTGAGTAAATATGTGTTTTCTTTACAAAAAAAGTGGCAAGATGAAAACCACTATTTTTTTTAAAGTTTCACACAGCATCTTTAGGTTCTAGTAACATAAAAATTTCAAACCCAGATTTTGATTTTAAAAGATTTATTATAAAAACTGATATTTTTCCCCCAAAATGCAATAAAGCCATGACATTTTTTAAAAATGCAATAAATCCATTGAATCAATATAAAAGTCATTTTTCATATTGAAACTGTTTGAAAACAAAGTGAGTTGATCCACATATGACAGCCTCTGAACTCAATACAATACTAATCTTACATACATGCACTGGACTAAAAATACATTCAATCAGTCATCACTCCTAAAATGAATTCAACGAATCATCTTTTAATGCTATAAATTAGTGCCTCATCTTCTTAATCTCCTCACGTAAATGATTAGATTTTGATGGTTTACGTTTCTTCCCCACTGCAGAAACCAGCACAGGTTCATCAATGCCATCAAAATCATAATTTTGTTTGTTTGTTTGTTGAACACAAAGTACAAAGTAGATCAGGGAAACTAGGATGCCGACCGTATTCAGAGTGCCGCCATTATTGTTAACAGTGCGTGGAATGGTGTGGTGTGATTGGTTGAGGGAATATGTCGCATTCTGTAGAGAAGTGAGACTGGCGTATATTGCGGTTTGGAAAGAAAGGGAGAAAACATGACAGATCAACACGGAGGATATCACATTTTGCGTAAAATTAACAAGTGACTTTTCAATACCGACCTCATACAATACTGATTTTGGCGGAAACTATAAAAAAAGACGTTTATCGCGTTTTGGAACCAAACTCTTCATATATTATTAGTTTGTTTTTATTTATTTATTTAAAGATTGTGTAGTAAGTTAACAGACTGTGTTTAAGTGAAATCAACATGTTTATCATATGTTTATTACAGTGACTCTGCATTATCAAATTACTCAGTGTGGTAAAGCCACAGTTTTGTTTTATATTTATGTAATCTGCACATTTGTTTCTGTGAATAATGACTTACATGTTACACCAAGTTTATTTGTCAGTGCTTAATGTCTATAAATTAGACAAATCATTCAATATATTAGTATGATTGGGGTAGTTCTATAAAAATATGTCAATCAATTCATGGATCAACTAATATGATCTTAAGCCTGGCCTATAGTTTATGGTAAATCTGTCTAATATTGCGTTGGTTACTAGGCTGTGCAAAAATATCGACACATGTACTCTCGCCATGCTCGGAATCCCCCGGTGGTGCACAGCATGTTGTATTTCTAGCTCTACTTTTGACATTTTCTATTTAAAGTATTGCAATATATCGCAAATGTGTATCGTATCGAAATGCATTAGTGCAGTATCGCTCGATTAGGAGTGTATGTAGTGTTCTTATATCTTCATGGCTGTGATGGCCTAATCACAGCCATGAAGATATAAGAACACTACATACACGACTACGAGAGCGATATTGCATTTATACATCAGTTCGTTGGCACAACTGTGTAGATAAACCAGAAACAACGTCGGAGTGTCTTTAAACCCCTCAGGTTTTAAAGGAAATGGGGAACTAGTTTCTTCCGCCACGAATCCAAGCCTAGCATAACAGTTAAACCTCCGCTACTATGTCCAAACAATCACTTCTTTTAAATTTGCGCTGTGCTGAGAGAGACTTTTAAATGGCAATCGATATAATGATGTGATCGATATAATGATAATGAAAGAAAGTCCCATCGCATCACATGTACACCCATGTGCAGATCGCAGTGCACGCGTTTATATGTCTGCTATACCAAACGAATTAATGTGGAAGTGAGTAATTTCATATCTTGTTTATTGTATGCCAGTTTTACAAAAAAAGAGAAAGCATCACAAGAAGTAAACATTCTGGAAAGGATAAACTGCTTTGTGTGTTTGTTTGCTAGCAATCTAACTTCTTCAGAGTAACGCAGTTGCGAGGACAGCATAGTCCGAGTTAGTTTAGTGGCGGAGTGATACAAACAGTCAGTGAAGCGGTTCAACGGTCAGTTCCCGTGACGATCCTATCTCACAGCTATCAGCCAATCAGATTCAAGAACCAGAAAGAACTGATGTATAAAGCAATGTATTGTATCGTGACCCATCTATCGTGATATGTATCGTGTCGGGAGGCACTTGCCAATACACAGCTTTATTGGTTACCATGATTTATTGATTTTCTTTATTAAATAATACAGAAGATAAGGTGCTTAAAAATAATCGCATATTAAATCGCAATCGCAATATCGATAAAAAAAATTGCAATTACATTATTTTTCAAAATCGTTCAGCCCTATTTCCCTATGATTACGAGCCAAGAACCACATTTAGTGCTATATACTGTAGCACCATTGTGCAAGGAATTGCTATAGCCTAATCCATAAACCCTGATCCCTTGTGAAAATGCTTTTTACCATGTTTTTTGTGTATTGATTACTATTGGCAAAGCCATGGTTTTACCAAACCAATTTTTTAAAATATATTTTTTAAGTGTAGTAATGTCTAATTGTATTAAGGGATTGTCAATGTAGCTGACCAGCATTAAACTAAACCAATGTACTCTATTACGATTAGTGATTTCTGCAAAAAGAAAAAAGTATTTTATTAGTGCCAGCTCGGGATAATGCTGGCAGACTTTTTTCACCTGCGTGTTAGGGCGCCACCTGCTGAGTGCTAAAACTAGCTGGTTTGGCCTCTGCAAGTGCACAAATCACTTTTGCTCCATACATCACACAGATATGTGGTGCAAATAAGAGTGGAAACTTGTGTCAAAGACTCGCAGCAGCAGATTCAATCGGTTATAGTGATGTTTTTGTGCTAGAAAAATATCTAAGAATAAAACCCTTTATTTGTGAAAATATATTTTACAAGCATCCAACTCTCGTTGCATGAATTCACCCGGATGTGCAAAACCCGTCCATGAAATTACGTCCTCTGGTGTAGTGAGTGAATGAGATGCAAAGTGCCAGTAATACCCAGATTACCTGAGTTTAAGATGGGTTTGGTGCACACAGGCTTTAAAACAATTTAAGCATGATTTGAAACTGTTGCTTTGACACGTCCAGTATAGATAATAATAATAATAAGTTTAATTTGTATAGCGCCTTTCCCAAGCTCAAGGACACTTCACAATGACAAACAATATAAGCAGTCAATCGATCGTTTGCTAATATAAGCGTCTAGATTTAGTGAAGAGTCAAAAATGATGCCTAAGTTTTTAACAGTGGCAGTTGGAAAAATTGATGTAGCTTCAAGGTCAATTTTAGGGGGGTTAGTTATGTTTTTTGTTACAGTTAGAGGACCGACAAGTAAAACTTCTGTTTTTGTCAAGTTCAAACTGAGAGAGTTGGAGTTAAGCCAGGTTTTTAACTCATTGACACATGTCAATAGAGTAGCAGTCTGGTGAATAGAGTCAGGTCGGCAAGAAGTGTATATCTGAATATCGTTGGCATAGGAGTGATACTGAAAACCATGGCGGCGAATAATTTGTCCAAGGGGCATAATATAAATGATAATGGCCCTTACGTGCACCTGTGCTCTCATCTGTATGCTGGCTCATTTGCTCGTCCTTTCAAACAGCATTCTCTCCCATTACAATTTTTTTTGATTAATTATTTCATTTGTTTAATCGATTGATTGATTGAATCGTAATCACTAATAACCAGTATGCTTGTAACAGGTGTCTCAGGATGTTGTTGAGGGAGGAGAATCTGAAATAATAACAGGAGTGGAAATGTGGTGCGCTTTTTCCCTACGACTATGCCACCTGACAATCACCCAGCTTCCCTGGTGAATCAAGTCTAATGTTGTAACAGCATCGCTGTAACTCTCTGTGAATTCTGTGATCTTCTCCAACAGCCTGACTATTTCCTTACATTCATTCTCTGATGGAAGAAGCCAAACATGAGGTGCAGGACACAATAACAAGAGATAAATCCATGATTTACTGCAGTTATTGATGATGCGATGAGAGAGGCCGTACGCAGAAGCACAATGTCAGATTTTAGGAAAAAGTATTTAAACTAGTGCTTTCAATCAGTTACTTTTTTTACTAATTAATCACACTTTTCTGGAAAATTAATCTCGATTAATTTCACATAACATTGTTTTAAAATATAGTTTTAGATTCTAATAATTTCACATTTAATCTCCAAATTTATGTAGAAACAACATAAAGAATATGTTTAAAGATTTTTTAATGCCATACTTTTATGAATGAAAACCTGTATCACTGATATCACTACTACTACTAATGTCTCTATGAAATATTTTTTCTTAATTTTAACATAAATTATGGCTGATTATGATTGTGTGCACCACACTGAACATGGACCAGAGAGAGTTGTCTGAGGAGCTCCGAAAGAAAATAATAGACAAGCATGGTAAAGGTAAAGGCTACAAGACCATCTCCAAGCAGCTCGATGTTCCTGTGACAACAGTTGCAAATATTAAGAAGTTTATGGTCCATGGAATTGTAGCCAACCTCTCTGGGCACGGCCGCAAGATGAAAATCGACCCCAGATTGAACACAAGGATAGTGCGAACGTTAGAAAAAGAACCAAGGATAACTGCCAAAGAGATACAAGCTGAACTCCAAGGTGAAGTTACATCAGTTTCTGATCGCACCATCCGTCGCTTTTTGAGTAAAAGTGGGTTTAGTGTTAGAAGACCCAGGAGGACTCCACTTTTGAAAGAAAAACATAAAAAAGACAGACTGGAATTTGCTCAAATTCATATTGACAAGCCACAATCCTTCTGGGAGAATGTCCTTTGGACAGATGAGTCAAAACTGGAGCTTTTTGGCAAGTCATATCAGCTCAATGTTCACATACGAAAAAATCAAGCTTTCAAAGAAGTGAACACCATACCTACAGTGAAACATGGAGGAGGCTCGTTTATGTTTTGGGGCTGCTTTGCTGCATCTGGCACAGGGTGCCTTAAATCTGTGCAGGGCACAATGAAATCTCAAGACTATCAAGGCATTCTGGAGCGAAACGTACTGCCCAGTGTCAGAAAACTCTGTCTCAGTCACAGGTCATGGGTCCTCCAACAAGATAATGACCCCTAAAACACAGCTAAAATAACCCTAGAATGGATAAGAACAAAACATTGGACTATTCTGAAGTGGCCTTCTATGAGTCCTGATCTGAATCCTATCGAACATCTATGGAAAAAGCTGAAACTTGCAGTCTGGAGAAAAGGCACCCATGAAACCTGAGACAGCTGGAGCAGTTTGTTCAGGAAGAGTGGGCAAACTACCTGTTAACAGGTGCAGAAGTCTCATTGAGGGCTACAGAAAACATTTGCTTGCAGTAATTGCCTCTAAAGGTTGTGCAACAAAATATTAGGTTAGGGGTCCCATCATTTTTGTCCATGACATTTTCATTTGTTTTATTATTTACAATATTATGTTGAATAAAAAATCAAAAGCAGTCTTATTTCTAGTATATATGGAATAAACAATGGTGGATGCCAATTAGTTATTTCAGAGAAAATGGTGCATTCTTCGTTTTTTTGTGGAGGGGTACCAACAAATTTGAGCACGTCTGTATTGCATATGAATAAGGAGAAAACGATCGCATTACACTGTCAGTGTACTGTCTGAACCCCACTGTCATCATATCCTTCTGAAAAACAGATAAAACTACATAGACATCATGTTATATGCTTATATTGCGTATGTGTGAGAGAAAAGCGAATGCATCACGTCAATCACTCTCTCCTATGGTGAGTAAACCCTTTAGTGAATCGTAGCCTTCAAAGCACAATGGCTTTTTATTTATAACGTGTACTGTGTGGATCTAAAAGAGCATGAAACAGGCAGATAAAACAAATCAAAGTTATACAATCTACATAAAATAAGCTTTTTGATGAAGTTCTGGAAGATATTTTGCTCACTGATGTATTTAAAATATTTTTTGTTGTACGTGGTACCCAGGCAGCGTGGTGCACATTGCTCTGGTGGTGTGAAAAGACAATGGACACGCGCTGCCAACGCTCTCCCTATGCGCTGCTCCCGCTTCGCCTTAGCACTGCTTACACGTGCAGTGTGAAATCACTGCGAATGTTAGTCGAGGAAGGAATTGTTAGGTATGTCGGGTAGATATCTTCGAATGGATGTAGTTAAATCTTTATCACCAGAGCTAACAGCAGTAACAGAAGCTCAGTCAAGTGTCTGACATGGTAACAACACATGGTAACATACGTAGTAACCATAAATGCGTATATTGTGTGCCATTTTTGGGACATGAACCCATGACCTTGGTGTTACTAGTGTCCATGGTCTACCAGTTGAACTACAAATAACAACATGTCATATTGATAAACTGAAAGCAACCAATTCACCAAATACTTGTAAAACTGTGATAAATTACAAGAAAAAAAGAGTAACATTTATAAGGTAATCCATTAAAAAAGCTTATCCGGCAAGAAAACAAAATGAAACTTTTATTAGAGCACTTTTTATTAGAGCACAGTTGCTAATGACAATGTTGTTCTTTATTTGCGTACTCAGTATGATAGCCCTTGATTTTACAGGCAATTATTTGCTGTAAGTGGGTAAAAATCAGCTCATCTGACACACGCTAATTGAGTCTCAATACTTTTATTTTACAGCCACCTCTGCTAAGATGGGACTGGTTGAGACAAAATTAGCCATCATTCCTGGAGCAGGTAGGAGCCTTTGTTTATACTTGTCGGCTTGAAGAAATAAACTTTAAAGGTCCTTTTCTATAAAAAGAAGTTCACTTGTCCTTCTGAATATTTGTTTAAAGGCAACTTTGTTCATATAAGAAAGGGTCATTCCGTTTCAACTCAACCAGAGGTCCCTGGCTCGAATTTTCAAATTTTTTAAAGTATTTTTTCAAAAGCAAGACCAACACCTGAAGTGATGAGAGCCAAAATATTAAAGGACATGGATGAATATTTACTGAGTAATCCACTGATTTCTGGGGGGGGGTAAAAATGACAAGTTTAACCTTAAATTTTGAGTCATATTAGAAGGGGTGAAAATGACATGAGAAACATGCCAGCATCATTATTTTATTTTTACACCGAGATCAGTAAATCTTTTAGTAAAATCTGTTGTCTTTTTAGCAATCCTTGTTGGATTTTATGCCAATGATCTTCTCTAAACATATGCAGCTGCACAGCTATAAAGTCAAGACTCGTCTTCTCTGTAGATACGCAAGCTTATAAAGTCAGGCACATTTGCTCTATACAGCGCAAGCTTGCAGGCTCCTTATATTTGTTTACAACGTGATTTGCAGCCCGCAGCACAGAGCAGTGAGAGTCACGTGACAACAGTAAACAGCTCGATAATTAAAAGGAAGATGGAAAGTTTATGCTTCATATAAGTAACAGTATGTATTTGTAACGAGTTCAATAGATAGGAAGGAAGAGGACGAGGTTGGTTGGACTGCTACTGGCTTTATTAAGATCAAAATAGATACAAAACTTAACAGATACGGGTGTTTACTTAGCACCCCCTTTAAATCGGAAGTACAGTGGGTACGGAAAGTATTCAGACCCCCTTAAATTTTTCACTCTTTGTTATATTGCAGCCATTTGCTAAAATCATTTAAGTTCATTTCTTTTCCTCATTAATGTATACACAGCACCCCATATTGACAGAAAAACACAGAATTGTTGACATTTTTGCACATTTATTAAAAAAGAAAAACTGAAATATCACATGGTCCTAAGTATTCAGACCCTTTGCTGTGACACTCATATATTTAACTCAGGTGCTGTCCATTTCTTCTGATCATCCTTGAGATGGTTCTACACCTTCATTTGAGTCCAGCTGTGTTTGAATATACTGATTGGACTTGATTAGGAAAGCCACACACCTGTCTATATAAGACCTTACAGCTCACTGTGCATGTCAGAGCAAATGAGAATCATGAGGTCAAAGGAACTGTCTGAAGAGCTCAGAGACAGAATTGTGGCAAGGCACAGATCTGGCCAAGGTTACAAAAACTTTCTGCTGCACTTAAGGTTCCTAAGAGCACAGTGGCCTCCATAATCCTTAAATGGAAGACGTTTGGGACGACCAGAACCCTTCCTAGAGCTGGCCGTCCGGCCAAACTGAGCTATCGGGGGAGAAGAGCCTTGGTGAGAGAGGTAAAGAAGAACCCAAAGATCACTGTGGCTGAGCTCCAGAGATGCAGTCGGGAGATGGGAGAAAGTTGTAGAAAGTCAACCATCACTGCAGCCCTCCACCAGTCGGGGCTTTATGGCAGAGTGGCCTCTCCTCAGTGCAAGACACATGAAAGCCAGCATGGAGTTTGCTAAAAAAACACCTGAAGGACTCCAAGATGGTGAGAAATAAGATTCTCTGGTCTGATGAGACCAAGATAGAACTTTTTGGCCTTAATTCTAAGTGGTATGTGTGGAGAAAACCAGGCACTGCTCATCACCTGTCCAATAAAGTCCCAACAGTGAAGCATGGTGGTGGCAGCATCATGCTGTGGGGGTGTTTTTCAGCTGCAGGGACAGGACGACTGGTTGCAATCGAGGGAACGATGAATGCGGCCAAGTACAGGGATATCCTGGACGAAAACCTTCTCCAGAGTGCTCAGGACCTCAGACTGGGCCGAAGGTTCACCTTCCAACCATACAATGACCCTAAGCACACAGCTAAAAACTTGTTGCATCTTTCCCAAAAAGACTCATGGCTGTATTAGATCAAAAGGGTGCTTCTACTAAATACTGAGCAAAGGGTCTGAATACTTGGGACCGTGTGATATTTCAGTTTTTCTTTTTTAATAAATGTGCAAAAATGTCAACAATTCTGTGTTTTTCTGTCAATATGGGGTGCTGTGTGTACATTAATGAGGAAAAAAATGAACTTAAATGATTTTAGCAAATGGCTGCAATATAACAAAGAGTGAAAAATTTAAGGGGGTCTGAATACTTTCCGTACCCACTGTATATAACACAGTCTTTCGATAGTTGCGCTCCTTCGATTCCTCCGAGTTCTACACAAAGGCCAGTCTCTCCAGGCCCTTACTTAAACGAGACGCAGATGTTGGTCATTTGCACTTGACCCACTTACTCACCGCTGGCCTCCCAGCTCTCTCTCCCGCTGCAGACCTCGCTGAACCATGCCCCCCTCGCCACAGTATTCAATAAAAATAATAATGAACCACTAACGCTAAGCATCAGTTTTAAAGTTTATAGCGAAAATCCAGAGGTCTTGTTTATTTGTTTTAGTGGGTACATTTATTATGCTATTCGTTTTGTTAATAATAATGTTAATACTCAACTTTATTTATATAGCGCTTTTTACAATTTTAATTGTTACAAAGCAGCTTTACATGAAACATATTGACTATAAGCAAAACGTTAAAGTTATGCAAATAAAAACTAAAAAAGTGAACACACACAGAAAACAGACACGCACGCAGGTTCATACACACCCACATGCATAAAACACAACTCCACAATCAACTAACTCCCCTATCCCTAACCCTACCCCTAAACCTAAAGATCATAGAAAAGATTTTGCATTTTTAGATTAAAAAAAATATTGTTCTGTGCAATTTATAAGCTTTTTTGCCCATGGGGACCTCAATTTTGTTCCCCACAGTGACACAACATGTGTTGGTGTGCATTCAGGTTTAGGTCCCCACCGGGGATATACAAACATGAACACACACGCACGCACGCACGCACGCCCGCACGCACACACACGTCTGGTTTATTATCTCCGTGGGGACAGTCCATAGGCATAATGTTTTTTATACCGTACAAACTGTATATTCTATCCCCTAACCCTAACCCAACCCCTAAACCTAAAGATCATAAAAAACTTTTAGCATTTTTAGATTTTTAAAAAATATTGTTCTGTACATTTTATAAGCTTTTTTGCCCATGGGGACCTCAGTTTTGGTCCCCACGGTGACACGAGTTCCCATGTGTTGGTGTGCATTCAGGTTTAGGTCCCCACCGGGATATACAAACATGAACACACACACACACACACACAGCATGGTTATCACAGAGAGAAGCACACATTTAGATAAAGATAAAGGAGAGAGAAACACAGGTCAAATATTACACGGACTATAAATTCCTATATGTTAAATTAAGCAGAATGTTACATTTTAAAGTGATATTAAGTTAGGCAAACAGTGCAAAACAGTATGTAAACGGTGGCGAGGAACCCAAAACTCCAATGAAGAAGAAAACCCTCTATAGAACCCAGGCCCAACCAGGGGAACCAGTTCCCCTCTGGCAAAAACTTCAGCATCTCTACAAGCTCAACGGTGCTTGCACAATAGGCTAAATGAAAAGAAAACAAACATAGTAAAAAGGTAGATAATAGGTTTAATATTATAATGAGTTATATAATAGCAGTTTAAATTTTGTAGTGAGGACTTGTCGGGTCTCCGCTTCCCTCTTTTAGCTCTACCATCAGAAGTGAAGGATCTACCACCTGCACTTGATTTTCAAATTCTAGGTATTACCAACTGACCGGAGGCCTCAGAACGTAGTGAACGTGAAGGACTGTAATACAAGAGAAGCATACTGAGGTACTGAGAAGCTAAACCATGTAGGGCTTTATAGGTAATCAGTAAGATTTTAAAGTTAATGCGTTGCTTAATAGGTACCCAGTGTCACGAAAGGTGTGTGGAAGAGAACCCAATTGCAGGCAGGCAGTAAGGGGTTAACAAAAACAAGATTTTATTTTTTAACAAAAAACAGAAACCAAAACACCCACGATGGGGGACAAACACAATAATCAAAGACACTAACAAAGACAAAGAAAAACTTCCCACGAGGGGGCAAGACAAAAACCAAAGAACACTAAAAAACAACTAACTTAACTAAACAGGACTCACGGACAGGACAAGGCAAGGCTGAGACGCGGGGTCAAATGAAACACACCAAACATCCATAGAACATCCAAAAGACAATCCACGAGCACAGGACAAAGAAACAAGAGGGTATTTAAAGGGAAGACAAACAAGGGATAACGAACTAAGGCAGGTGTGGAACATAAAACACTCAGGGAAAGATAACAAGGAAACGAGAGGGGGCGGGGCCAATGACAAGACACTGGAGAGAACGTATATTATTGTCAAAAGTACAATAATATGTTTCTCTCCACACATAACCAAAGGCTTTGTCATGGCTCTGCTACTGGACCAAGAAAAACATGACTAAATGACGCAGAGCCATGACACCCAGTGCAATGTTGTTAGAACCGTGCTAATATGCTCATACTAGTTTGTCTAAGAACTCGAGCTGCTGCGTTTTGAACTAGGTGGAGTTTTTGTAATAATTCAAATGACAGATTACTATAGAATAAAACGCCAAGATTATTTGCTGACGACAAAGGTTTTATGGAACATCCGTCAATAGTTAAGCAGTGTTCTTGGTTTTTACGTATGGCGGTTTTCGGTCCAAAAAGTAACACTTCTATATTGTCCTAGTTCAGTAATAAAAAGTTGTTTCTCATCCAGTTTTTTTATATCGACTATGCATTCCATTATTCTATTGAACTGCTGTGTTTCGTGAGGCTTCAAGGAAATGTAAAGTTGAGGATCATCAGCATAGCAGTGAAAGCTACATCCGTGTCTCTTAATTATATATCCTAGAGGTAGCATGTATAGTGCTAGAAGAGCAGAGGCCCTAAAACTGGGCCCTGTGGTTCACTGTACTGGACTTGGATAATACTAGTTTTGTTCAAATAAATGGTGGGGAAATTTCCTCACAACACATGCCTAATGAATACAACTCAAAACTAGTTTTGTATTGTTGCATATTTTGTTTTGCACATTAAAAAATCCACAAAAATACCATAATACAGATTAGGGCTGCAGCTATCGATTATTTTAGTAATCAAGTATTCTACTGATTTTCCATCGATTAATCGGGTATTCGGATAATAAGTACTTTTTCTTTATTAAAGAGCAATATTAAATATACAAGAGAAAATAAGACGGGTCTCTTAAAATGCACAACTAATTTGTTTCCTTTTTAGAAAAATTTACATATTTATTGCTGAAATTGCATAAATTCATATCTGTGAAAACTAAACCCATTTACTACATTCCATTGGCATATTACATTCAAAATGCAATATAGGCCTAATACAAATGTATAAATATGAAACATTAATAAAAATAGAAAGAATAATTTCAAAGGTAAACAACTAACTTCAGCTTATGCATGATGAATTTAGTTTATCTAAATTAGTTTTAATTTATTTTTTTAATATTAAATAATAATATATTTGTACACATAAAAATACCGAGTTAATCTGACTTTTATTTTGGCAGGTCGTCGGAAGACGCTTATTTTTTAGGGCGTTAGCTTCACTCAGTAAAATGTTCTGAAATAAACTCTCAGAGAGCAACTCTGGAGATTAAGGCCCTGTCCCAAATGACACACTCTGGTCTTGAGGACCTCCTCTGAGTCCACACTTGGTGGCGTCAGGAAGTGCAGACCTATAGGGCACTAGGCATGAGTCCATAAGGGTACATGGGAGTGCATTTTGGGACAGACTTGAGGTCATCACGCCGGAAAGAGCAAGCGGTGCATTCTAATCACACTCGCGGTACTTTGTTGTCATTCGCTGATCAGTCTGCGCAGCGCCTCGTGAAGTCGACCACTTGTTGTTCCACTGTTGTTATTTGGGACAGGAGCTGCCGGTTTTTATTGTTCTGTAGTTCATATGTTGATATACCACCCGAGCATTATACAATAGATACTTATGTTTGTAATGCATTAATTTGTCATGACGTAAATGCAATATGTATATGTATTTATTTGTATACACTATTCTTCTGTATACACTTCTTAATATGCATATATGTTGTTATTTAATATTTCTCTATAATACAGAAGCTGTGTTGTTCAGCTTTACAGAGTCCAGAGACAACTATATATAAATCTACAACAAAACATGGCTTATTACCTTAAGTAAGAAAATGCACTGCATTCAAAGTTTTTATTCTTGAATAGCTGGCTTAATAGAAAATAAATAAGCAATAATACGAATAAGTAACTAATTAAAAAAATTGAATTTTATCAAAACATACATTTAAAAATGTATCCGTCATGTTGACGTATATATATATATATTTTATTTATCAATAGGGTAAATTACAATATGTAATAGTACAAAATTGCACAATGCAAATAACCAAAACAAAAAAAACACATCAGTTATACATCCAAAACATTAAGAATTTTATCCAGTAGCGGAGATGTCTTAACAGCTTTGCTATTGTTGCGTAATAATATTAAAGAATCAACAAATTCTTTATATCTGTGGCAAACAATCTACATTTGGTACAATTGACAAAAAATTTGCTTTATGTATATGGTATTTTCCAAGTAGAATAAGAATTTTAAGAATATTATCTATTTCCAAAGAACCAGTATCACAATCCAAAAACAAGACCATTTTGTCAGTTATATTAAAAAACTTATAAAATGTCTTAAAAATCAACAAAGAGATATGTTTACGTATATGTCTGACATTCACGACACTCCTCCCATCCGTTCTGTGATTGGGCGTTCGCAAGGATTCCTGGGTAGGGGACTTCAGTGGAGTCTGCGTCAATGCGGGCTTCGCCGAAGACTGTGTCGAGGGCACAAAGGAGGCGCTCGCGAGCAGACTTATGAGCGCTAGAAAGACAAATGGGACACCCTACGGACTCGTAGACTTGGCGAGAACGCGCAATTTAAGTCCACGAGACCGCAAGTCCACATGAAGTGCGCCATTTGGGACAGTGCCGAAGTTCATGTCCTCATTCAGCGCAGACGCAGACAAATTCATGAGCATCACGCATGTAGCACGTTAAACTGTGCAGTTCATTCACTCAGACACGCAGAACAGACAGATGATGTGTAAATACCAGGATTCGGCGTCCACAAGTCCGCATGTAGTTTTATGGACTCAATGCAGCCGGAAAACAAGTTTCACTCGCAAAATAGACTAAAACCAAGTAAATAGAAGTTCACCATTTGAATAAGCGATTACTTATTCGCTGAGCCTGGTTTCTCCCGAGGTTTTTTTTCTCCATTATTCAGCATTGGAGTTTGGGTTCCTCGCCACAGCAGAGCAGTGCAGTGTTGGCTTGCTCACCGGGAGACTGCATTTATTTATTTATTCATTTATTTATTAGGTATTATTTATTATAATGATCTTGCTTGGTCTATAAACACCATGCACTGTGCTGTGTTTTACCTTTCAGTGTTTTTCTTATTTGCTCCTGTAAAGCTGCTTTGGAACAATGCACATTGTGAAAAGCGCTATACACTGGGTTCCAAATTATTATGCAAATGATATCTTTCTCTGGTTTTCCTAATTTGTCGATGCAAATGACAGTCAGTATAATTTTCAAGTAATCAACAGTTAGGGTACATTTGGAATTTTATTGAACAAACCTCCCACTGACAACAGTATTTATTTAAAAAATGAAAAACTCAAAATGCACTGTTCCAAATTATTATGCACAACAGAGTTTGAAAACATTTCATAGGTTGTAAAAAACTGAAAATGGTCATTTGTTGAATTTGCAGCATTAGGAGGTCATATTTACTGAAATCAAAAGCTATTTCAATCAAAAACATCCTAACAGGGCAAGTTACATGTTAACATAGGACCCCTTCTTTGATATCACCTTCACAATTCTTGCATCCATTGAACTTGTGAGTTTTTGGATAGTTTCTGATTGAATTTCTTTGCAGGATGTCAGAATAGCCTCCCAGAGCTGCTGTTTTGATGCTAACTGCCTCCCACCATCATAGATCTTTCGCTTGAGGATGCTCCAAAGGTTCTCAATAGGGTTGAGGTCAGGGGAGGATGGTGGCCACACCATGAGTTTCTCTCCTTTTATGCCCATAGCAGCCAATGACACAGAGGTATTCTTTGCAGCATGAGATGGTGCATTGTCATGCATGAAGATGATTTTGCTACGGAAGGCATGGTTCTTCTTTTTGTACCATGGAAGAAAGTGCTCAGTCAGAAACTCTACATACCTTGCAGAGTTCATTTTCACACCTTCAGGGACCCTAAAGGGGCCCACCAGCTGTCTCCCCATGATTCCAGCCCAAAACATGACTCCGCCACCTCCTTGCTGACGTCGCAGCCTTGTTGGGACATGGTGGCCATCCACCAACCATCCACTACTCCATCCATCTGGACCATCCAGGGTTGCACGGCACTCATCAGTAAACAAGACTGTTTGAAAATTAGTCTTCATGTATGTGTGGGCCCACTGCAACCGTTTCTGCTTGTGAGCATTGGTTAGGGGTGGCCGAATAGTAGGTTTATGCACAACTGCAAGCATCTGGAGGATCCTACACCTTGAGGTTTTCGGGACTCCCGAGGCACCAGCAGCTTCAAATACCTGTTTGCTGCTTTGCAATGGCATTTTTGCAGCTGCTCTCTTAATCCGATGAATTTGTCTGGAAGAAACCTTCCTCATTCTGCCTTTATCTGCACGAACCCTTCTGTGCTCTGAATCAGCCACAAATCTCTTCACAGTACGATGATCTCGCTTAAGTTTTCGTGAAATATCTAATGTTTTCATACCTTGTCCAAGACATTGCACTATTTGACGCTTTTCGGCAGCAGACAGATCCTTTTTCTTTCCCATATTGCTTGAAACCTGTGGCCTGCTTAATAATGTGGAACGTCCTTCTTAAGTAGTTTTCCTTTAATTGGGCTCACCTGGCAAACTACTTATCACAGGTGTCTGAGATTGATTTCAGTGATCCAAAGAGCACTGAGACACAATACCATCCATAAGTTTAATTGAACAATATAAAATTAAATGTTTACGACACTTAAATCCAATTTGCATAATAATTTGGAACGCAGTGTATAAATAAAATTGAATTGAATTGAATTGAACTTATTTATCAGCATGAGACATGCGTGTGAACAGACTAAAATGCGTGTGTCTCGCGGTGAATGCGTGAGACTTGAGAGCCCTGTAACATGTACAGAGTTTAGCGGGCTGTGTGTTAGTAATAAGGGTCCGTGGGGAAACGCAGTGCTCCGTGTACTGTAGTTAAATGGATTAAACGAGGCTTCGAGGCAACACAAATTGCCTCGATGATATTTTTATATTCGAATAACTCGAGTTACTCGAGGAATCGTTTCAGCCCTAATACAGATTTTTGGCCAAATGCCCAGCACTACCTTGAACATAACCATTTCAGTTTCTTTTTGGCACGGAGTTACTGTCAGAAGTTATCGGGTTGAGGCACATCAACTTGCTCTTAATACTGCATGTTATTCGTAAGATTCTATGTTTTTTTGAGGTGCAGGGAAATTTGGGTAAAGGGATGCTGTTAATTATGGCCTGAGCACCGATGGTGTGAGGAATTTATCCATTTGTTATTATCTCCAAAATGAATTACATTTTTGAGAGTCTTAACATGCTTGAAAGCTTGTACCTGTCAGCATACCTGTCAGAAGTGGCAAAAATTTTCTTCTGATATTTATTTCAGAATAAAGTGTTGTAACATGGCTCTATAGCGCCACCTACAAAATTTTATTAAAGCAGCCCTTACCTGCTGTTTCACGTAAATGTATGAAATTTCATAGTCTCATTTAACATTCCAACAGCTACAAAAAAGTTCTAAACCCAACAGTGTTAATTTCGTTAACGAAAACTATGACGAAAAGTATTCGTTAACGATATGTTTTCACTGACGAAAATGAGACGATAACTAAATAAAAATGAATGCATTATAACGAAAACTGTAATAAAAATATACTGACATTTTCGTCAACTAATAAAAACGAGAGTAAAATATTCTTGTCCTACCTGGCGGACATCAGTTTGTGCGCATGTGCTCATCTCATATAAGCGGTAGAGAGAAGTCTCTGGGAGAAGGGGAAGCACAGACATATATTCTGTGTCTCCACGCGGTTTACAAAGCGTCTTATTTTCCTTCACGATCGCCAGTAAAACGCCGCAAACTTGAAGCGCGACTGCAGGCGAGTCACCCCGAAACACATTACGAAGGAGCACAAAGGTTTTTATATGCCAATGTTAACTTAACACGAGCTGCTTGCATAACGTGAAATGCAACATAAAGTCAGCCAAAAGAAAACCAGCGCTGTCCTCTACTGATTATAGAAGTGATGAAGTGAGTCAAACTGTACATTCGAACCAAATATGTAACATGTTTACATGACTAAAGAAATGTAATGCAATTTATTTAATATGTCATTTTGAAAGCTATTTCTCATTCATTGCTGTCTCAAGCAAAGACAGTGCAGCTCTTACTTCAAAGAGGCATGCCATGAGCCAATAGCCTTTGAGTGTGAGCCCTGTCAGAGCGTTTCATTGGTTGAATGAACTGAATGAGCACGCCCTACTTAACGAGTCATTTGAATCAAATGGGATTTAATGAACTGGAACATGTCGTTCATGGTCTAATATTCTGTGTTCCAACAATGCAAATCTAGTTACTGAACTTTTCTGAAAAATAAAGGTAATGACCTGGTTTAATTTCATTCTAAGGTGAAGTAAATTATGTCAAAACAGTTGAATCTTTGTATGGAACATTTAATTACACCAACTAAATGATTTAAACCATTTAGATTTTAGTAGACTAAATATAATGTATATTTATTCGACTAAAATGTTTTTCATATTTCGTCGACTAAAACTAAAATGATGGGGTCGACTAAAATGTGACTAAGACTAAATTGCATTTTCGTCAAAAGACTGACTAAAACTAAATCAAAATTCTCTGTCAAAATTAACACTGAAACCCAACAGGAAGCCTACAATTTTAAATTTTATATTATTTGCCAATTTCAGGCATTGTACAACTCCTAGAGATTTTATTATATCAACTTCATACTTGCTCTAGGTCTTTGCCATGTGTAATTGTGACGCTTTCGAGTTTTTGTTCAACATTGTGTCTGTGGGAGCCAGATAAAGTTTGATTTTTTTCACCATTAAACAGGAAGAACTTCTTGATAAAGATGTTCAAATTTCACACCTGGTTCCCCAATATGCACCAGGATGTGAGGGCCCGATAAATGCTGCTTGCAGCTTTAATTTGAATTGCTTCTCTAGCTACCATGATTCTAAACATGCAGTATCATGTGTGCATGTGCATTTGAAAAAACATGATTTGTCTCACCTGGATTGTTTAATTATTAACTGGTGAAATGTTAAATGAGCCTATGAAACTTCATACTATTATGTGAAATAGCACGTCAGGGCTGTTTTATTGAAATTTGCATGAAAATTTGCATATTACTTTTAAGGTTTATCTGATTTTTATTTTTATTGTTTTTTGTGTGTTTAAAGTTTGTTTATCTTGGTTTTGGTTTTCTTGTATAGCTGCTTTGATGCAATGCAAATTGTAAAAGCACTATAAAATAAAATAACATTGAATTGAATGACATTGAGTTAATAAGACACAACACATTAGATCGTGCAGGGTTCATGTTTGTGACCGATCCTATTAGAGACACGCTAACATCTCCAAGACAGCGCAGAAATGCCATAGCACCAGAAATAGAAGAAATCACAACATTAACGTATTTAGCAACTGGAGAAATGCAGCCATGCAGCAGAAATGATTTGGTTCTGTCACAACCTTCTATAGTGATCACACAAACAATTACAGCACTTACAGAAACTTATTGTGTCACTGTTCATTTTCTATCAAATACGTTGACATTAACAGCATGGGAAATAAAAAATAAAGAATATATATATACATATATAGTGAGTGGGTATGTAAGTGTGCGTGAGTACGGTAAAACAGGAAAAAAATACATGTGCAATTTCAAACTAATGACCGTATACTTAAAAGCGCTCTTTTTTCCTTCTTGGCCAACCAACCAATCACAGTCTTTAAAAGGTTTAGTTAACACAAATACAGTTACTACAATAACCATGGTTGTGCTCGGTACATTTTGCATTTTCATTTCATCCGTCCATCGGATGAGACGTTAAACCGAGGTCCTGACTCTCTGTGGTCATTAAAAATCCCACGATGTCCTTCGAATAAGAGTAGGGGTGTAACCCCGGCATCCTGGCCAAATTCGCCCATTCTCCTCTATACATCATGGCCTCCTAATCATCTCCATATGTACTAATTGGCTTTGTAATTCTGCCTCCTCTCCACCAATAAGCTGGTGTGTGGTGGGTGTTCTGGCGCAATATGGCTGCCGTCGCATCATCCAAGTGGATGCTGCACATTGGTGATGGTTGAGGAGATTCCCCCTTCCATGTAAAGCACTTCGAGTGTCCAGAAAAGCGCTATATAAAATGTAACAAATTATTATTATTTAGTCATTTAGCAGATGCTTTTATCCAAAGTGACTTACAAAACGAGGAACAAAGAAGTGATTACACAGCAAAAGAACAAAATGTGCAAGTGCAGCACAACTGAGCACAATTTGCTAAAACACCGTATACTTGGCTAGAATTTATTTATTCTTTTTTATAGAATGGACAGCATAGAACAGAAAGTACTAGTGTTCTTGTGCCAGATGTTGATGAAGGAGGTGAGTCTTCAGATGTTTTTTTAAAGTGACCAAAGATTCAGCTCCTCTGGTATGGATGGGCAGGTCGTTCCACCAACGGGGAACAGTCCAGGCAAAGTTGCGGGATCGAGATTTAGTGCCTTGTTGGAGACGCATCAGTAGCTGACATTCATTAGCAGAACGCAAGCATCTGGATGGCACATACGACTGGATAAGTGAGTTAAGGTAGGCCTGTAGGCTAGAGAGAGTGCCTTTAATTGGATTCGGGCTGCAACTGGGAGCTGATGCAGACTGATAAAGAGGGGTGTGATGTGCACTCTCTTTGGTTCGTTATAGACCAGTCTTGATGCCTCATTCTGAACCATCTGTAGAGGTTTGATGGTACACAAAGGTAGGCCGGTCAAAAGAGCATTGCAGTAGTCTAGTCTAGGTAGAACTAGAGCTTGGGCCAGAAGCTGTGTAGCATCCTTCGATAGGAAGGGCCTGATTTTCCGGTTGTTATAGAGGAGGTATCTGCAGGATCATGTTGTACTGACAATGTGGTCGGTGAATTTTAACTGATCATCCATTACCACACCAAGGTTCCTGGCTGTCTTGGAAGGGGTAATAGTAGCGGAGCCTAACTGTATGGACTGAGTCATGGGAGTGGCTTGTATAAAGGGTAGTTATGTTTTGGATAGATTCAGCTGAAGGTGATGATCCTTCATCCAGACAGAGATGTCAGCCAGGCATGCAGAGATGCGGGTAGTTACTGTTGGATCGTCAGGATGAAAAGAGAAGTAGAGCTGTGTCATAGACATAACAGTGGTAGGAGAAGCCATGTTTCAAAATGACAGAGCCAAGTGATGACATGTAAATGGAGAAGAGAAATGGCCCAAGAACTGAACCCTAAGTTACTCCAGTAGTGAGATGTAGAGGTTTCGAGACCTCAACCCTCCAGGAGACCCTGAAGGACCTACCTGAAAGGTATGATTGGAACCACTGGAGCGCGGTTCCAGACACACCCATCAAGCTCAGGGTTGACAGAAGTATGTGGTGGTTGACCGTGTCTAATGCAGCGGACAAATCCAGTAGGATTAGTACTGACAACTTTGAGGCAGCTCTTGCCAGTCTTAGATCTTCAGTCAGGGAAAGTAGAGCGGTCTCTGTCAAATGGCCACTTTTGAAGCCAGACTGGTTCTTGTCCAGGACAGTAAACAAAGTTTAATCATGGTATTTGTAGTAAAACTGTGGTTACACAAATGGTTATCAAAGCACCAAAAATACATTACTGCAATTTTATCATAATAAAAAACCATGGTCAATTTTCGTAAGAGAATGAAGTAAAAATATGTTTAGGTCACTCGACCTTCCAATCCGCTTGTAAGGTTGAGAACAATTTTAAGTACATTGTGGAAATACCACATATAACAATTTATTTTAGAGGGTGAAGTTGGGCCAAATTGTTTATGTTATTATGGAGATTTCCTGACACTCCTTACACGTCAATACACTTCATGACTGTGGCTCATTTCTAAAGTTATGAGTACTCACTGCCAGTCCAGAGATGGGAAGTAACAAAGTACAAATACTTTTTTCTGTACTTAAGTAGATTTTCCTGAAATCAGTACTTTACTTCACTGCTTATTTTTCTTGCAATTTTTTACTTCCACTTCTTACATTTTTCAGAAATCTCTGTACTTTCTACTTCTTACATCACAAGATGCAAAGCACTAATTCGATGCGTAAATGAGGAGCACTGAAGTTCTGATGTGCTGCACACCCATAAAACAAATGTCCTTTGAAAAGAAAGAGCTGCTGTAGAAAAAAAGACAAGTCTAATCGTGGAGAGATAGCTACAAAAATCCTTAGAGCACCTGTCACATTTAAAATCTGAGCACTTGAGATCCGTCCATCATATACAGGTTTTTTTCCATTTATTTATTGTACATATTTCATTTACATTTACGTGTTTGGCAGACGCTTTTGTCCAAAGCGACTTACATTGCATTGTTTTATACATTTGTTTCTGACTATGTGCAATCCCCTGGGATCGAACCCATGACCTTAGCATTGCTAGTGCCATTCTCTAACCACTGAGCCACCGTGCCGGATCTCCGGCTTGCGGCGTTTGACTGCAGAAAAAAAGATTTACATTTAAAAATATTACATTTAAAAAGCATATTGATATCAGTTCGAGTTCATAAGTTCGCCTACCAATGGTATGAGAGGAACACGGCTATCACTCGCAACCAAACAAACATTACTAGCCAAACAGAATTAAAATGGGGTGGGTCTTGGTTGCCGGAGTGGAGATGTTGGAGAGTACGTTAGCAGGCAAACAGTCGGCAGGATCAAGAGTAAGTTTATAAAGCCTAAGCAGGGGGCAGCTTTTAAGTCCATTATGACAAATATGACACGCATAAATTGGAGACTGTGACATAAAGGTCGATAACTTCCAGGCAAATAATTTAATCAGACCTCCGCTTCGACTTCTGTGCGTCACACACACGCACTCATGCGTGAAAAGAGAAGCACTCACTGCTGACTCTGTAACCTTTGTAGCTTTAATAGGAATTTATATTGTTTTCGTTTCACAGTTTGTAGTGCAAAATTTGCAAGTAGGAGTTTAAAAATGGAAAATAAATCTGCCTCCACTAATCATTATAAAAAAACGAGCTCAAAAAGGTGATCACTTTTGCTTTTTTGAGGGTTCATTTATGCTAACCTGCTTTGACCAACTGTGATCTCATTACTGTGTGTTGTGTATGTGACCTGTGCCATATCATCACCATTAATACCTATGAAACTAATGATTAAATTACTACTAGAGCACAAAATAGTTTAGTAGAGTACAAAATTCATCATAGATCTGGTCAATTTATTTTGCTCTCAAAATGCCACCCTTGATAGGCCAAAAAATGTAAGTCTTATTTGTTTTCTTTTTAAAAAGTAGGATTGTTATTATGATGAACTTGGTATGTTAAGCTATGTTTTTATATATACCATAATTGCTTAAAACTATGGTTTTGTAGGTTATAATTATGCACCCACTTCTTTCGAGTCATTCTGTGATCCATACACATACCATCAAAGTTTAAGAAACGTCTGTCTGAGAAGCTCAGAAACGGCATGTTACTAGTTAGTTTCAAGGGAAATAATGTTTAAATAATGTTCTTTTTTGTTTGACAAATAACCCAGCTTATGTGTCTACTCTCGCAACCCTGCAAAAAGAAAGTTCAGGCTCAGGATTTTTTTTGCTTTAGATTCAGATTCAGATTTCCTTTATTTGTCATTCTTATGCTTCACATAAAAACGAAATTATGTTTCACATGTCATAATCATGTGAAATCTCAGTAATTCAGTGCAAAAAAGGTATTATACAAATCTAATAAATAAAAATACTAATAAATAAGCTAAAATAAAATTTAAAAAGTACAGTCTTTTTAATGCAGTTCACATTCTTGAGTTAAGTAGTCTGATCGCTGTAGGAAAAAAGCTGTTTAACAGCCTAGAAGTCCTTGATCTGATACTTCTGTATCTTTTACCAGACTGCAGGATTGTGAACATGCCATGAAAGAAATGAGTGGAGTCCTTTATAATGCCATTTGCTCTGCGCATGCGGCATTCAGTGTAGATGTCCTGCAAACACGGCAACGAGATACCAATATTTTTTTCAGCAGTCCTTACTATCTTATTCAGTTTATGTCTCTCCTCTGCAGTGCTATTACCAAACCAGGAAGAGATACAGTAAGTGAGCATGTTTTCAATAGTGCCTCTATAGAACATAATCATGGCTGGGATAGGAAGATCCACCTTCCTCAATCTGCGGAGAGAGTAAAGTCGCTGTTGGGCCTTCTTGATGACAGCATTGGTGTTGTCACTGGAGGTCAACTCATCCGTTAGATGGACCCCCAGGAACTTGACACTATTTACCATCTCTACCACATGACCATTGATGGTCAGTGGGAGATGGTGTCGATGACCAGTCTTCCTGAAATCGACAACCATCTCCTTGGTCTTGTTGGTGTTAAGGGAAAGGTTGTGTATTTTACACCACGCTGTCAACTGCACAACCTGCTGTCTATATGCAGACTCATCGTTGTTAGTGATGAGGCCAACAACTGTGGTGTCGTCCGCAAACTTTATGATAAGATTAGTACTGAAACTCGCAGAACAGTCAATGCGTTAGCAACGTAAACGGTAAAGGGCTCAGTACACACCCTTGTGGTGATCCTGTGCTCACTGTAATCGTCTTAAATGTTATGCTGCCCAATGGGACTGTCTGCCGTCTCTCAGTTAGAAAGTCCAAAATCCATCGGCATATGCCAGGATCCACACCCAGCAACAACAACTTTTCAATAAGCTGTTGTGGCAGGATTGTATTAAATGCAGAGCTAAAATCAAGTAACAAGATTCTGGGATAAGTGTTCCTATTTACCAGGTGTGTCAAAGTGAGGTGGAGCAGAGTGAATAAGGCATCCTCCATAGACCGGTTCGCTCTTTATGCGAATTGTAATGGGTCCAAACTAGTTGGGAGACATGACTTCATATAATTCATGACAAGCTGCTCAAAACATTTCATAGCTATCGGGGTCAGTGCTACCGGACGGTAGTCATTCATGGAAACAGGATTTGGCGACTTAGGCAATGGTATTATAGTGGCACTTATAAAACTGATAGGCACTCTGGCTTAGCTAAGAGAGATGTTAAATATGTACGTAAAGACATACTTCAACTGATCTGAACATTCCTTCAACACACAACCTGGAATATGATCTGGACCAGCAGCCTTCCGGGGGTTGATGTTAGAAAAAACCCTCTTCACGTTGTCTGCCGTCAGCTGGAATGCCTGGTTGGTGAGAGGCAGCGCCTGCCTTTGTGCTGCTCTGTTGTTTGTGATCTCAAACCGAGAAAAAAAGGTGTTGAGGTTATCTGGTAGGGAGGGGTCATTATCAGTCACCTGTACAGTAGGCTTGTATCCTGTCACTGTCTGAAATCCCTGCCATAAGTGCCTTGTATCCTTGGTGTCAGTAAAATTACTTGATTCCTCTTTTTAGGTTGTTCCTTGCTATCTCATATGCTTCAGTGTCAGTAGAACGCAGCTTGACAGTTTTTACAACAGTGACGTCATCAATACATTTACTAATAAATCCCAACACAGTCTCTGTATATTCCTCTAGATTGACACAGTCCCCAGATGTTGCTGCCTCCTTGAAGATGCTCCATTGTGTACACTCAAAGCAGCCCTGTAAAGATGGAATTGCCTCATGTGGCCACACTCTAATATTGTTGACTACTGGTGGCTCTTGTCTCACTCTGGACCTGTATGCAGGTTTCAACAGAATAGTCAGGCGATCCGAGCTGCCAATGTGAGGTAAAGGGGCTGCAATGTATGCATTCTTAATATTTGTGTATAAATGATCCAGTGTATTATTCCCTCTTGTTGCACGTGTAACATGCTGGTAAAAATGAGGTAAAACAGACTTAAGGTTAGCCTTGTTAAAATCCCCAGCAACAATATGAAATGCATCAGGATGGGCTGTCTGTAACAGACTCAGAGTGTTATAAAGTTCTCCCATTGCCTGCTTTACATCTGCATTTGGGGGAACATACACCGCAGTAATAAAAATTGCTGTCAGTTCACGGGGTAAATAAAAAGGTCTGCATTTCACAGTCATAAACTCCACATCGGAAGAACAAATTTTAGATACCATTGTTACATCGCAGCACCACAAATTGTTTGTGTAAATAACCCCTGTGTCTGTCTTTATATACATGATCTATTTTCAGTATAGCATTGTAGTTACAAGCCCCCCATAAAGTTAATTCACTCAATTTTCTCATTGTTATAAAACTTTAGAGTTGTTTCCATTCAAGGGGTGGATCACCCTAGTCTAGGATGTGGCCTATAAGTGAAGGCAAATCATTTTTTCCCACCAGCTTAGTCTTTTGTCTGCTTGTGATCTATATATAGTGGTATAGTTCAGTTGTGTGGTCCAGTTACGAGCGTGACTCAAACACAGGCAGTAGTAATGGCTACTTTTTACTAAAGTACATTTTGAAGCACGTTCTTTTTTACTTTTACTTGAGTAAACAAGTTTAGTCAGTACTTCAACTTTTACTTGAACGTACGTGAACGTTTTTTGTGATCTCAATCCTTTCAATGCCTCTGGGCAGCTATTTACATCATAGCAATGTCTCCGGACAGCTATTTATTTCATAGCAAGAAAACAGGCAGATATTTCTAAAATTGCTGGCAAATATCAGAATTAAATAGCATATTACTGATAAATAATTAAATAATTAAAGAGGAGAGCAAAGAAGTCGGCTGCTTGTGGTTTGTCTAGGTGGATGTTGAAGTCGCCTAGCGTTACCAGTGGAGTGCTGTCTTCAGGGATAGAGGGCAGCAGCGTGTCAAGCACTTCTAAGAAGTTTCCCAGTTGAACTAGGAGGGCAATAGATGACAACTTAATGTATTTTTTAGGGCTGTCACGATTATGAAATTTGGCTGACGATTAATTGTCTAATAAATCATTGCGATTATGACGATTAATTGACTGTTTTAGAGCTTTGACTTTTAATTCTCATACATTTTTTATTCAGCTTTGAAAGGACCATATTGTTCTGAATATAAAGACTATGTTCTTTTTCTTGGAAATACATAGGAAAAAATTGGGTCGTCATACTTAAGGTTTAGGCTTTTACCTGTCAATAATACAACGGCCAAATACTTGTAAATTAAGTAAATTGATCAGGAGTGAATTGAAGACTACACTTGCAAGACTACAATAAAAGTTTACTTCTATGTTAATGAGATTTTGGTAGACTGGTTTTCACATTGAAATAATATTAAATTGTACTTCAGGTTATTTTTATGGTATATGCATTAGTTTTTTTTTTAGTGATTGTGTTGTGGTGGTACATTTTACAAGTATTACAATGCTTTAGTAACAATATATACACTAAAATATGCAATATGCAGATGCACTACAGCTCCTCCTAGTGTCTTCTATAGAGATGTGCAATAATTGCGATGATCTGAAACCATCGCGATGAGACGATTATTTAATAATCGTGACAGCCCTAGTATTTTTGATGGATAAGTGATTGTGATTGCATGGTATTCAAATGAGGAGTTGCTATAGGAAAAAATAGACAGTAGGAAAGTAAGGGAAAGAAAAATACATAAAAGCTTAGCGTGGCATGCCCTGCCGGTGTCTTTGCTCGGTGGAGTCGCGCAAGTAGAGTCGCGCATGTCTTCACACAAGGAGGGCTGCACACTAGGGCTGCCGCTTCAGAAATCAATGCTGATATAATACAGGCACCCGGTTGCTTAATGGGTTAGTGATTGCTTCACAGCTGAGCCCACCTACTCAATTAATAGCTCAAGGCTTCAAAGTGACTAAAAGTGCTGGGTGAAAAATAACTCAAGGTAGATGGATGGCTAGGTGCACTTAACAAACAACAGTTACCTTAAAACCAGTGCAGGAAGTTCAATAGTCTTTTGTTAATAAACAGCTACTAGTCTAGTAATAACTTATTATTCTGTTGGTTTGAGAAAGCCAACCTAGTGTTATCCAACTTAAACGTATTATTATGTTAGCTTGACAAAGTCAACATACTGTGTTGTATTTAAGCTTATTATTTTTATTATTCTGATCCCCCAAATTTCTGACTGTAACTCCTCCTAGAGCTTTCAAGCTACATCCGACTTGTCACACATTGTCTATTTGCAAACGGACTACTAACAAATGCATCACGTTTTCTATATGCGAAAGTACACATGAAAAACTGGTCATATATTTGCTTTCTATATGGGAAAGTACTAGGAGTGTAACGGTTCTCGGTAAAAAATTGAACCGCGCGGTTCTCCACCAATAGTTCGGCACGCGATCCAACGTGTTTGGACCGCGGCTCATCTTAAATCTGACGACGCATTTATAATATGGTTCGTTAGAAATTATAATGCGTAAAACAGACTGACAAAGTTCAGCTAATGTATGTTTGTCGATGGATACACATTTAATACCTACAACAAATCAAATAACGTAGTCAAATTTCAATAGGATTGATGTATGCCGTAATATGACCAGTCATTTATGCTTTCATCACCCGGGTATTGTGAGCGCGCGAGTGCAGGTGAGACCTGAACAACACATGTTGCTGTTTAAACTACACTCATTCAAGCCTTGCCAATTTAAACATTTAAGTGCAAGATGATGCACAAGAAAACTCGCTTGCGCGCTGTGAGAAGATCCGAAGCGCGCATAAGTCTTAGACATGGCGCAAATATTGAGTTGTCTTTGAAGCGCTTAAACGGACAGATTCACACACGAAGTAGGTCAACATGTCCCTCTTGTCGAGTATCTTAACAAACATAGTGGGTTATGTCTTAAGTGAACGGACGGAACGGACGAAAAACAACGCATGTGTACAGTATCAGTGTACTGGATCGGTTTCATTCTTAAAGCGACAGCAGCATATTCCTGCTGTCTGTTAAAAGTCAAGGAAATCACTCACTGCTTGTGACTCAATAGCTTCTGTAACTTCAATTATGATTCATCTTTATTTAATTTGTACATATGCAATGTTATGTTTTATTTGATTTCTTTAATCCATTTCTACCTTTAAATGTGTATATATACAGTATCTTATTTAATTTTCTGCTTTGCTCTGTTGTTTTATTGGTGCTGTTACTTGTAGCTTGATTATTTGTTCTTATTTTTATTTGTCAGTAGTCCATTTTCCCTGAACATAGCACAAATCGAACCGAACCGAAACCGTGACCATAAAACCGCGACACAAACCGAACCGTGGGTAATTTGAACCGTTACACCCCTAGAAAGTACCAATGACAAACCTGTTGCTTGATTACAAACAATACACATTGCTTTTTATAAGTAAAAGTAATCAAGACAAACGCATCATGTTTTCTCCAAGTGAAAGTACCGTTACACAGGACTAGTGTTGGGTGTAACTAGTTACTAAGTAATTAGTTACTGTAATTTAATAACTTTTCCTTTGAAAAGTAAAGTAAGGGATTACTCATTTTTTTCTGTAATTTAATTAGTTTCTTTTGATGTAATTAAACTAATTACTGTCACCATTCTGCCTGTCATGTTTTGTTTTGGCCACTAGGAGTCCCCATTGTGTTCTGGTTTTGATCCCTGTTTAATTTGAGTAGTTGTTTTCACCTGTGCCTTGTTTTCCCGTGTAGTACTTAAACCTTACTTTTTCCTCAGTTCCTTGCACTAAGTTTGTATGTCTGAACTCAACCTTGTGTGTTCTACCCATGTGGACTATTGCTTGTTTGCCTGCTTCCCGAGACTGGATTTCTACTGTGACCTTTTTTTGGTATGTGTTTGTTCCCCTGTGAACCCTGCCTTTTTTGAGTTTGTTCTATTTTTGATCACGAGGTTTTTTTGATTTTGGACTTTGTGGATTTACCTCTCCACCTTTTGGATTATTTACTTTTGTGAAGACCCTGCGTTTGCTTTTGGCTTTTTATTTTATTAAACTGGAATACTCAATCTGCTGTGTCTGCCTATATCTTCTGGGTTCCATCTAATACCACGTGGCTCGACTGGTGTAGTGATTATCCCTTACACCAGAGACCCGAGTTCGAGGCCGGGTCCTGACAGAAACTTAGTGCCATCATGAACCCAGAGGCAGCCAGCTCACAGGAGATCCTCTCTACACTGTCTCGCCACGAGGGGGCGTTTCAACGCCACGAGGCCATGCTGGTACAACAGGAGACTTTAATGGCGCAACACTCCCAGCTATTGTCACAGATGCTGGAGTCCGTTCAACGGATGTCGGATCGACTTCCCGCGGCGCCTGCCGCTCAAGTCCAGTCCATCCAAGTCCCCATGGTACTAAACCCCGGGGTGGAACCTCGCCTTCCACCACCTCAGCGATTTTCAGGTGACCCGAGTTCCTGTAAAGGCTTTTTTACCCAATGTTCACTCTCGTTTGAACTGCAGCCTTCCTCGTTTCCCACTGACCGGTCGAGGATTGCATATATCATCACGTTGTTGTCTGGAAAAGCCCTGGCTTGGGCCACCGCTGTGTGGGAGGCTCAAGGTACCTGCTGCTCCAGCTACTCTGCCTTTTCGGAGGAGTTCAAGCGAGTCTTTCGACACCCTGCCAGTGGCCCAGAGTTGTCCAGGAAGCTACTAAATCTCCAACAGGGCCATCGCAGTGTGACTGACTACGCCATCCAGTTCCGGACGATTGCAGCGGGGAGCGGCTGGGATGATGAGGCACTCATGGCATGCTTCCTGAACGGTCTCTCTGGCTCAATTCAAGATGAACTTGCTACCCGGGAACCATCAGAAGGTCTTGAGCACCTGATAAAACTAGCTTCCCGCATTGACAACCGACTGAGAGAAAGGGAATTTCATCGCAGACCTCTCTGCCCATTCTCCACCGGTCCCAGTCCTGAGTTCCATCCATCTTTCTCACAAGCACCTCCAGAACCCATGCAACTGGGACGTACTCGCCTCTCCCAGACAGAAAGAGACCGTCGGATGAGAGAACGTTGCTGCTTGTATTGTGGCAGACCCGGTCATCTCCGTCATGCCTGTCCCGAGCTTCAGGGAAACGCCCCAACCCGTGCAGACCAGGGAGAACTGTAACGGGGAATGTAAGCACCTCCCATCCGTCCAACTCCCGCTTCCTTCTTGCAGTCACCCTCTCCTGGGACAATCAAGAGCTACCCCTACGAGCGCTGGTGGACTCTGGTGCTGCAGGAAATTTTATGGACGGTACCTGGGCCAAAGAAAACAACATCCCTACTGACTCTCTTACCTTTCCCTTGAAGGTCACTGCGCTGGATGGGAGACCTCTGGGGCCAGGCCTAGTTTCCCGAGCTACTACCCCTCTTCACATGACTATCCTTCGACACAAGGAGATGATACGGTTTCATCTCATCCCCTCTCCCGAGTTCCCCCTCATTCTTGGATACCCCTGGCTCTGTGATCACAATCCGGACATTGACTGGGCTGTGGGGTCCATCAGTCAGTGGGGCCCCACGTGCCATGCCAGATGCCTATTCTCGAGTTCCCCTGACCCTTCTCCCGAGGTTCTAGAGTCCATTGATCTGTCCCGAGTCCCCAAGTGTTACCATGACCTTAAGATGGTGTTCAGCAAACAGAAGGCCACTACGTTACCACCCCACAGGCTCTACGACTGCACCGTTGATCTGCTTCCAGGCACCTGCCCTCCCAGGGGCCGGATCTTTTCTCTGTCTCCGCCAGAACGGCTTGCTATGGATTCCTATATCCAGGATGCCCTAGCAGCGGGCTTGATTCGTTCGTCCACCTCACCTGCAGGGGCAGGTTTTTTTTTTGTGGCCAAGAAGGATGGGGGACTACGTCCCTGTATCGACTACCGAGGGCTCAATAGCATCACAGTACGTAACCGGTACCCTCTACCCCTCATGGCCACAGCCTTTGAGTTACTGCAAGGAGCATCCCTCTTCACCAAGCTGGATCTGCGGAATGCATACCATCTTGTGCGGATCAGGCAAGGCGATGAGTGGAAGACAGCTTTTAACACTCCCACCGGTCACTACGAATACCGGGTGATGCCCTTTGGCCTGACCAACGCCCCGGCTGTTTTCCAAGCCCTTATTAACGATGTGCTCCGGGATATGCTCAACCTCTTTGTGTTCGTCTATCTGGATGACATCCTCATCTTTTCGGCCTCCGCCCAAGAACATACGGAGCATGTCAGAAGAGTCCTCAAACGTCTTCTCGATAACCACTTGTACGTCAAGCCCGAAAAGTGTGAGTTCCATGCCTCTCGAGTACAGTTCTTGGGATTCGTAGTGGAACCTGGCCGTATCCAGATGGACCAAAAGAAGGTTGAGGCGGTAGCAGATTGGCCCACCCCCACGTCTCTCAAAGAAGTCCAACGCTTCCTCGGGTTCACGAACTTCTACCGGAAGTTCATCAGAAACTTCAGCTCTATAGCAGCTCCCCTCTCTGCCCTTACCAAGGGTGGCGTCGCTGAGTTTCGGTGGGGGGCGGAAGCTGAGGCAGCCTTCGTGAACCTTAAGCAGCGGATCATCTCTGCTCCCATTCTGACGCTTCCTGATACGGACAAGCCCTTTGTTGTGGAGGTAGATGCATCTGAAGTGGGGGTTGGAGCAGTACTGTCCCAGAGAGGTGATGACAAAAGACTCCACCCTTGTGCCTTTCTCTCGCACCGGCTCACACCCACAGAGAGGAACTATCACGTAGGAGACCGTGAGCTCCTGGCGGTCAAATTGGCTCTAGAGGAGTGGAGACATTGGCTCGAGGGGGCAGCACATCCTTTTCAAGTACTCACGGACCATAAGAATCTAGAGTATATTCAACAAACCAAACGGTTGAACTCTAGACAAGCACGTTGGTCCCTCTTTTTTAACCGGTTCCAGTTTCTCCTAACCTTTCGGCCCGGTTCTAAAAATCTCAAGCCTGACGCCCTGTCCCGAGTATATGCTCCCACCACTCGAGACGACACTGACATACCCATAATCCCCAACACCAAGATCGTGGCACCCGTTTCATGGGTTATTGAGAGAACAGTGCGACAAGCCCTAGCCAGGGAACCGGATCCAGGAGGAGGGCCTCCCAATCGTCTGTTTGTCCCTAAGGCTGTACGTGCTCAGGTTCTCTTCTGGGGACACTCTTCCCGCCTCACTTGCCACCCTGGCATCGATCGCACCCTCGAGTTCCTCCGAAGACGGTTCTGGTGGCCCACGATCAAAGAGGATGTCAGCACCTTCGTCAAGGCATGCCACATATGCAACCAGAATAAGACCTCCAGTCTCTGCCCTCAGGGGTTACTCCATCCGCTGTCCATTCCCCATCGGCCCTGGTCCCACATCTCACTGGACTTCATCACTGGTCTTCCCTCATCCCAAGGCAACACAGTGATTCTAGTCGTCATTGACAGGTTCTCCAAGGCAGCCAGATTTATCCCTTTGCCCAAATTACCCTCTGCTAAAGAGACTGCTGACCTGATTATAATCCACGTTTTTCGGGTTTTCGGTATCCCCCAGGATATAGTTTCGGACAGAGGCCCCCAATTCTCTTCTAGATTCTGGAAAGCATTCTGCCAGCTCCTTGGAACCGAAGCCAGTCTGTCGTCTGGGTACCACCCTGAGTCTAACGGGCAGACGGAGCGGATGAACCAGGAACTGGAGACTACTCTCAGGTGCATGGCCTCGAACAACCCTTCCACCTGGTCTTCATTCATTGTTTGGGCAGAATATGCCCACAACACCCTACGCTCTTCTGCCACTGGGATGTCTCCCCATGAATGCCAGTTTGGCTATGCTCCCCTGTTGTTTCCTGACCAAGAGGTGGAAGTTGGTGTTCCCTCAGCTACATCATTCATCAGACGCTGTCGACTCACATGGAGAAAGGTCCGTCACAATCTTTTACGTGCCTCTCAGTCTTACCAACGGCAGGCCAACAGACGCCGCCGACCCGGTCCCACCCTTCGCCCTGGTCAGAGGGTATGGCTCGCCACAAAGAACTTGCCCCTACGAGTGGAGTCCCGCAAACTTGCCCAGAAATACATCGGACCCTTTAGGGTAGCCAGGAGAGTAAACCCTGTTACTTACCGGCTATACTTGCCTAGTTCACTTAAGATTAACCCCACGTTCCATGTATCCTTGCTAAAACCTGTTGTGTCTTCTCCCTTTGTCCCGGCAGGCAGACCCCCTCCTCCACCTCGCATCATCCAGGGCCAACCAGCTTATACCGTCCGCCGGATACTGGATACCCGCCGAGTGCAACGATCCGTGCAGTATCTGGTGGACTGGGAGGGTTATGGTCCTGAGGAGCGCTCCTGGGTTCCTGCCAAGGATATATTGGACCCGGACCTTATTCGACAGTTCAAGGCCCGTGGTCTCGATAGACCCGGTGGGAACGTCAGGAGTCGTTCCTAGAGGGGGGGATTCTGTCACCATTCTGCCTGTCATGTTTTGTTTTGGCCACTAGGAGTCCCCATTGTGTTCTGGTTTTGATCCCTGTTTAATTTGAGTAGTTGTTTTCACCTGTGCCTTGTTTTCCCGTGTAGTACTTAAACCTTACTTTTTCCTCAGTTCCTTGCACTAAGTTTGTATGTCTGAACTCAACCTTGTGTGTTCTACCCATGTGGACTATTGCTTGTTTGCCTGCTTCCCGAGACTGGATTTCTACTGTGACCTTTTTTTGGTATGTGTTTGTTCCCCTGTGAACCCTGCCTTTTTTGAGTTTGTTCTATTTTTGATCACGAGGTTTTTTTGATTTTGGACTTTGTGGATTTACCTCTCCACCTTTTGGATTATTTACTTTTGTGAAGACCCTGCGTTTGCTTTTGGCTTTTTATTTTATTAAACTGGAATACTCAATCTGCTGTGTCTGCCTATATCTTCTGGGTTCCATCTAATACCACGTGGCTCGACTGGTGTAGTGATTATCCCTTACACCAGAGACCCGAGTTCGAGGCCGGGTCCTGACAATTACTTTGTGTAATATGTGTGTGCAATAGTTAAATTGACAATACTACTTTATGTAGTTTTATATTATTTATTTGAGTGAATTAAAAGAGCCGTTTCATGTCTATCCTTGAATCACTTAACTAATCAAGGTTGATATAGGACATAGAAAGTAATTATTAATAAGTACTTAAACACTTTTTGGAGAGAGTAATTTGTACAGTAATCTAATTACTTTTTCAGAGTAACTTGACCAACACTGCACAGGACACACCCGTCGTGTGTTTAAAAGCCATACATTGCTTTCTATGAGTATTTGGAAAAACGTGTCACAGTGACATTTTACCTACTTTAACAAGTTAACACAGAGGTCTTACTTAAAAACATACCAATACTTACAATGGGTCTCATTCACTAAGTATGCGTTGTGCGTGAAACCTGAGTACGAACGTTTTCAAGAACAAATCATGATTCACAAAAACTTTCGTACAAAAAATTATTCTAAATATAAGAGAAAAGATAGGAACAGTTGAAAGCACAGATACGCAAAAATCACCAGTCTCTTTCTTTCCCTGTCTCTCTCTCTCTCAAAATGACAAAATGTATGTTTCATCTTAGGATATTAGTTATATACTTTAAATAATATATAAATGTATGTGTATATATATAAATATATATAAATATTAGGGCTGTGCAAAAATATCGATACATGTAACTATCGCAATATTTTTTTTTTCAATAGTGTATAGATAGTGATACCTCTACTATCGATATATATTTTTTAATCATGTCATATACATAGTAAGTACATAAAGTAAGTGGAAGTGAGCATGGTGAAAAATATAAGAACGCTTGGCGCTCTCAGAGCTGATGTGTGGGTGTGCTTTGGTTTTCAAATTAAGTAATGGAGTAATGAGTTATATAAAATACTGCTGTTTGTAGGCTTCGCAAGTCATGACACAAGTCACTTGGCTACTGCAGTGCATTAGACATAAAGTTTATTAAGAAAAGTAACAATGACATTTATTGTGCTTTCACGGATGTGACACCAGCACATTTACAGCACAGATGAACCAGGGGTTTTATACTGCCCATGTTCAGTGTTTTAACTGTAATGCACCACAACAGCCAAGTGACTTGCGTGAGCCACCTTATTCCCCTGTGCTACCCACTTGAGGGGCGCAATCCACAGTTTGAGAACCCAAACCTCTGATCTAAAGGTCCATGCATCACACATCATGGCCACTCTGCAGAGGTAAGGGATGTTTTTACACTTATCCTTACAGAAAACCCCTGCTGGTGCACAGCATGTTGTATTTCTAGCTCTACTTTTGACATTTTCTATTTAAAGTATTGCAATATATCGCAAATGTGTATCGTATCGAAATACATAGCAATATATTGTATCGTGACCCATCTATCGTGATATGTATCGTATCGGGTGGCACTTGCCAATACACAGCCCTAATAAATATATATATTTATGTTTTATGCAAATGGATAAACTCGTGCACGCGGCTGCTCATTTAGAATACTACAAATTCACTAACATTAGGATGAGGTTAAGAACAAATTCATGTGCGTATGCACGTGTTGTGAATTAGGTTGCAAGTTTTCGTGAGAGGTTGAAATGTGCGTATAAATACGAAAAATCTGCGCAATTATTAGTGAATGAGACCCAATGTCTTTATTTGCGGCTTTGCCTCATTCAGTCTGGAGGATTTCCATTGAAAATAAAATAAATCCTTTGCTCTCTTGTCTCCTCTGAGGCTGGGACTCTAAATAGTGTTCTGTGCTGGTCTGTGTCAGTTAGCAAAAGAAAACATTGCAAGCCTTCGTGCATCAGTGAGGGAGATAAAGAAAATACTTGCTTTTCTAAAGAGAAAATACTTGCTTTTTTGACCCTGCAGTATTTTTATTTTGCAGTGATTTTGGCCACATTTTTTTGGTAAATATATAAATGGCGAAAAAATGATTCTGTATTCCTCTAAATCCCTGAAATTGTTCTAAGACTTTATGCTATTTTTATATTCTGTTCTCGGTTTTCAAATGAATTTAAATTGTATTCGCTTTTATGTGGGCAGTTCCATGGATATGACATTTTCGGTCAAAACTTGAAACACAAACATGAATTTGTTTATTTTCTGTTTTTAAAAAGGAAAATAAACATGAATTTTGGGTGTGACAAATATGAGAAAATAGGCTATAATCTGACATAATTTGTTGGATTTATGTCAATTATACAAGCAGCAACAATACCTACGGAGAAGGGATGGTTCTTCATAAAACAAAATCACATTTTCATGTGCTTATTTATGAGGAAGATATGCCGTTATGGGTGAGACAATTCTGAAAGCGGCACTTGCCTGAATATGGAAAATAATGCTTTTGCATTATAATTCAATTGCTTATACTTTTTAACTACATCAAATACTGTTGGCCTTATACAGTACTAGTTATTATTAACTTTCATTTAGGTTTAGTTGTTTTATTTATAATGATAAATCTCTAACTAAGAAAGCATAACAATTATTAAAATAAATATGTGATGCGATCTGGGAAAACCCAACACATGGTGAAAATATACATATTACAGCTTTTGATACCATATGAAAGTTGGGTTCAAGCCCTTTCCAAAGCTGTTTTTATTTCATTCATGTCTTGTATGTAACATAAGTAATGGCTATCTGAAGTCGGCTGAGCGCTATGATTTTCAGGAACGGAATTTGGAGAAAAACGGGTTTAAAGGTGATGAAAATAAAAGCATAACAGTCAAGTAACAGAAGTAAAAGTCACTTTACAGTGGTAAAAGAATTACTCTATTAACAAATTAATAAAAAAAACATTTCCTAGTGTTGAAGTCTATAAAAGCACTGTATAAAATCATTTGAATAACACGAAAGTAAGGAAAATGGTGCTGGGCACACTTAAAGAACGAGAGCTCTGTCAGGAGTGCTAAGAGCACTGCATCACTACACATGGACACTAGCAAACATTACGGACAACAACTAGAAAGTAGTGAAGCAAGTTTAACATGGTTTATGATGGGCATAGTGTCTGAACATTTGATCATCCCTTGCATGTTTTGGGATGTATGTTATGTGGTTTACTTTGATTGGTGAACTGTCTTTGTTAAGAGAAGGAACGTTATCAGTGATTTTTTTGCAGCTCCACCGGCATGTACTTAAACATCAGCTAGCCACTATAAATCGCTATTTTCAGCAATAAACAAGTAAATTTTGCCATGATATTTTCAGAGATGATAGACAAGAGGTTATAAAACAATACTTTAATGAAATGCCAATTTTGACAAAAATTAATTTTGATCTATTTTTTGATATTCCTGAAAACGTCCCAGCGTGACATCCGACAGGTTTTCCCAGATCGCATCACATATACAGATTTAACAAATATATCACCTTATTTATCAGATATTCTCAACAAGCACAGTCTGGGAAATAGCGCACACAGAGCATGTTATGTTTAAATTCGTTTTTAAATGCACAGGCTTTTGGTTATAAAATTAGGTTTGATATTGATTTGACCTTTTAGAAATGTTGTTTATAGTATTTCTACTTTTCTACTGACTGTTACTCATGAAAACATGTTGTGACACGTTCACTGCAAAATCTATGGTTATAGCGACACTTAGCGTTCAAGAGCAGGAATGAAAATTTCTCTGCCACCGCCGTGGCCCCCAAGTACCAACTGTAGTAATGTCACTGTTGTGCCGTATTTTCTCCACTTATTGATTATTGTTTTTACAGCGTTTACATTTACATTTAGTCATTTAGCAGACGCTTTTATCCAAACTTCTGAACCAACTGGAGTGGTTTGATAGCCTTTGCAGGAAGACCAGCAAGGAGAGCATTGCAGTAGTCCAAGCGTGTACAAGGAGTTGTGCCTGCTGAGTAAGATGTCAGCTTTTTCAATTGGATGTTACCAAACCGATGTCAGAAAAAAGTCATACTTTTTTAAGTGTTAATCAGTGACTTTAATTGATGGTAGGTGTATACTAATTCATTTAACGGAAGTCTGAATGTGATAGGTTGATTTTGAACACTGCCACAATCCCCAAAAAGGTGTGCACACTTATGTAACCTGGTTATTGCACATTGTTTACTTCTCATTTTCCCTATATTGTTATTCACTCTAATATATATGTTGCTTTTTACAATTAAGTTCTGTCATGATTCATCTTGATTTCATTTTTTCTTGACAAAAACTTGCAGTTTTAACTTTGGTGTGTAGACTTTTTCCATGGGTAATGGCTGTATGGATAATGGCTTAATATTTTGTAACCACTGTTAAGCTTTTTTGGCATGATTTTTTCACTGGTGGGTCTTTCCCCAGCTGTCTGTGAATAGTTTATTTTCTCTCAGATAATCTGTTTTAGATGTGACGCATGTAAAACAATAATCAATTATTCATATCCTTGGAGCCTCTAACTCATTAAACTGGACATAGTTAATGTCTACTGGGATTGTGTATTCCTTCCAGGAACTCTTGCACATGCTTACACTTGTCTGCCTCGCCAATTTCCTTGTATGCAATGTGTAACACTTACCAGCCTCTGCTGCTGATTTCAAAACAACCCTGACCTAACCCCTGATACTGTTTTCTGGTAATCTCTCTTCTCCCTTTTTTCTTTTTGCTGTAAATGCACTGTAGTCAGCCAAGTTTTTTCTCACTGATTCAGGACTTTTCAAGGATTTCCTTGAATTTATTGAAAAATCACGGCACTTAACAAAACATTGTTTGTTTTGCCATATTGCAAATATGAAAAGTTCCAGAGTTCAGTCTAAGAGAATACTCATTTGTCAAGTGTGATTTTTTAAAATAAATGCCTGGATTTAAACAATGTTGTTAATGTGGAACCAGAGATGACGTAATGTTATATGCAAAACCCAGAAGCGTGTTAGCATTTTAGCACTTCCGGTTACCAGGGTTTCCCACTCTTGCCTCTCCTCTTTGCCTCTCCATAGCTTTGAAAGCGACTTTAGTATTTTCAGGGATCCATAGGGGAAGACAGGAGCATTTCCCTGTGTGCTGATTACCTCTTTTTGCATGTTCTCCCTGTGTCAGCTTACTTTACTCAGGGTACTCCAGTTTCCTCCCACAGCCCAAAGACGGGACTAGTGGGGAAGGGAGCAGCCAAAAGTCCACTTCATTAGCCCAGTCTATAATGAGTCCAGTAATGGCTCACCCTCTGCAGCAGGAGTGTGGGTGGGGCTTCCCTCTAGCCCAGGGGTGTCAAACTCGATTTCATCCTGGGCCACATCAGTATTGTGGTTGCTCTCAAAGGGCCGGTTGTAACTGTAAGACTATATAAATGTATCCACTCTTTTATCACACTGCATAATTACATCTGCATTTAATTACTCCTTTTGGTAATAACTCAATTAATACCTAGTTTTGACAGTAAAAGACCAGTAAAATAAAGTGTATTCAAGTGTACAACTATTGTACAGTTTATTTAAAAAAATAAAAGATATGTTTCTGTATGAACACATAGTCGGTCTGCATAGTGTTTCTTGACAAGCTAACATTTTTAAACGCCTTTCTGGTCAGGGCACACTTGCTCACATATCTTCAGCATACACTGCTTTAAAAATGTACCTTCTGAAAAACACTTGGTAACTCGGGCGATTTCTTCAGCCACAGTAAAGCTGGCTTTCACGGCTGCATCACTTTTTGCAGAAGCATTTGCAAACAAATTCTGCCAAAAATGTAAGTTTTTTTCAAATCTTGTACCTTTTGTTGCTTTTCTTGGTGGCTAAGGTTAGCATACTTTGCTCCGTGTTTGGTTTCGAAGTGCCGACGTAAATTGTACTGTATTCTTTAAGCACAGCAACCCCTGTTGAAAAAAACAGTATATGCTGGGTTAGGTATGTTTTGATGCTGGTTGGACCATCTTAAACCAGCTATGGACCAGCACATGACCAGCTAAAGACCAGCTAAACCAGCACAAACATCAAGCATCAAAACATACCAAACCAGCATATGCTGGGGTTTTTTAACAGGGATGGCCTCCTGGCAAAGACGACACACTGGCTTGTTTCCATTAAGCACAAACATGTATTTGCTTTCCCATCCCTCTTGAAATAGCCTCCCCTCTGCATCAATTTTTCTTTGTTTGACATGATGTGTCTAATTAATATTTATATATCATATCACTCACTTATTACACCGCTCATTGGAATGCTTGATTCTGATTGGCCAGTCGCGACATTTGCAGGTTCCTTATTCCCAGATAACCTCTCAAAACTAATAACATAGGGTAACCCGGACGCAACAAGTTTTTTTTGACAAATTAAATATAAATATGTCTTATGACATTATATTTACAAATTATTAAACCAAATTGAATGTTCGTGACATTTGAACGTTGTTTCTTACCTTAAAACCGAATGTAAACAGCTTTTCCTGTTTGGTCTGCATTCAGTAAAAATGAACTAATAAAATATTTCAAATTCATATTTCATGTCAAGTTTTTTTCTCATGTGGTAAGTATCCCGTGTAATAAGCGGGATAATGTACAAGCAGCCGGCTGTTATCGCGAAATAAGCCCCTCCAGTGTGAAACAAGAAACAACCTGATCACACTGGAGGGGCTTATTTCTGCGATATATATGGACACTGCCACCTATTGGCTAGATGTCGTCATCGCGCAGGTAATAAATTTGAGTTGCATTTTCAGGTCGTGGACATAAAATGTATAATAACAATGCAATAATTTGTAAGCTCTCGCGGGCCACATAAAATGAGGGGGTGGGCCGGATTTGGCCCGCGGACCTTGTATTTGACACATGTGCTCTAGCCCCTCGAACTCCACAAGGACTCCCACGTGATACACGGTGTTGCTGGCTCACACACCTGGTCAGACGTATAATGAGGCTAAGGCTCCGTGGCGATGGCGGGCTCAGTCGCTTGTGTCACGGCGGACTCAGGCTCTCCGTCTGCGGTGGGCTCTTGCAGATGCTCCGTGCATCAGGGTGATGGCTGCTGGCTGGTCTCTGGTTCGGGAGTGGGGCTGGAGATGTCCTCAGCCGGGCAAAAAAAAGGAGTCCATTACTCTCCAGCACTCACTCCACAAAAGCGGCGAATTCCTCAAGGGGACCGTTCGCTAGGAGGCGTGCCTTAAACCACCATCAGGGATGTTTGTAAGGCACGCCAGATCTAAAAGGTCCCTGGTGTGGTCCTCCTGCAAACGGTCTCCCTGCTCCAAACAGAGGAGCTGGACGGCTGAGGGAATCATGCCGGGAGAAGGAAAAACGACAAAAATTAACAAAAAAACAAAAAGTAAAACGCCTCTTTAAACTTACTTAAAGGCAGGTTATTCTGTCTCAGTATGTGAGCGTATACAAAAGCACAACGAAGAAGTACAATCCAAAAAGGGGTATTTAATAAATCCACAGAAGAAATGAGCATCCACACACAGGAACAAACAATAACTGGCAAAGGAACTGAACAGAACAAGACTAAATGACTAAATAATAACAAGACTAATTAGCAACTAAACTGAACACAGGTGAACTGAATGAGTAATCAACAGAAACAAGGACAAAGAGAGAACACAAAGAATACGCCAAATAAAGACTAACACCGCATCCTAACCAAACGCGACGCGACATCACCAGACCACTTCTCGATCCCCTCCAGTTTGCTTACTGAGCAAACAGGTCTGTGGACGATGCAGTAAACATGGGACTGCATTACATCCTACAACACCTAGACAAACCAGGGACTTACTCAGGATCCTGTTTGTAGACTTCAGCTCGGCCTTCAACACCATCATCCCGGACCTCCTTCGGCCCAAGCTTACCCAGCTCTCTGTGCCAACCTCTACCTGTCAGTGGATTATTAACTTCCTGTCGAACAGGCAGCAGCTAGTGAGGTTGGGAAAATTTAAATCCAGCACATGTACCATCTGCACCGGAGCTCCACAAGGATGTGATCTTTCTCCACTGCTATTTTCACTCTACACAAACGAATGCACCTCTACAGACCCTTCTGTAAAACTCCTGAAGTTTGCAGATGACACCACAGTCATTGGCCTTATTCAAGACGGTGATGAATCTGCTTACAGAAAGGAGGTTGGCTCCTCAGCTGGCTGCCTGGTGTAGTCAAAACAACCTAGAGCTGAATGCATTCAAGACAATGGAGATGATAGTGGATTTCAGAAGGAACCCTCCATCACTTCCTCCCCTCACCATCCTGGACAGCACTGTGGATACTGTGGAGTCATTCAGGTTCCTGGGCTCCACCATCTCTCAGGACCTGAAGCGGGAGTCCCATATAGACTCCATTGTAAAGAAGGCCCAGCAGAGGTTATACTTCCTCCGTCAATTGAGGAAGTTGAACCTACCACAGGAGCTACTGACCCAGTTCTACTCAGTGGTCATCGAATCTGTTCTGTGCACTTCAATTACTGTTTGGTATGGCTTGGCCACCAAATCAGACCTACGAAGACTACAACGGACAGTTCGTAGTGCTGAGAAGATTATTGGTGCTCCTCTGCCCACACTTCAGGACCTGTACAATTCCAGAGTGAAAAACAGGGCAAGAAAAATCATCATTGACTCCACACACTCAGCACACAAACTTTTTGAACTGTTGCCCTCTGGCCGGCGCTTTAGAGCACCAAACACCAAGACTTCCAGACACAGAAGCAGCTTCTTCCCCCAGGCAATCTCCCTCCTAAACAGATAACTGCTCCTTAAGAGCAATATTCCACTTCCACTACTCCTATAGTGTGCACCAGAGGTGGACAGTAATGAAGTAAATTTACCTGAGTACTGTACTTAAGTACACTTTCTGAGTATCTGTACTTTACTTGAGTATTATTTTTTCGGAGTACTTGTACTTTAACTTCACTACATTTGAAAGACAAATATCATACTTTTTACTCCACTACATTTATAAAAAGGTCCAAAAGTAAAAAATGGTTTCTATGCAGCGGGGTTTCCTGTGTGCGCAATTTATCTGGCTTGCGAACTGCCAGGGCCTTTTACTGTTGCCAAGTATTTCAGATTTTCTAAGCTCTCAGTTTTCCGGCAAGCTTTGAATGGCCATTTGGCAGATTTTTTTACGCAAATCTGCGTAAAAAACTATACGTTTAAACTAATGTAAACGTATAGGCGCTGCTACACCGTTGATAGCGCTCTAAAAAGGCAAATAGAACAATAAAAGACAAAAAAAGCACATGTTAAAGTGTGGTGTAATCATCTGTGGGTTACGATCAGTCAAAGATCGTAGAAACATTGTCAAGAAAATGATCGGCATAATGGCTAAACGGTAAATAAGCATCACATACACCTTGAGCTTCGCGTGCATGTTAACTTCTGATCTGCTGCTATATCATTTAAAGCGATTTGGAAAATGAATGATGTTTTTACTGAAGTTACTATAGTTGAAGTGTTCCTGTATATCTGTATAAAAACAATAGAACCCTGCCCAAAATACAACATAAAATGTAATGGATATAATGGTTATAATGGGAATTGTACTATGGATACTTGTTGTCTACTTGCATGTGATGGATTCTATTGATGGGATGGTAAATCCTATTGAAATAAAACCCCAAACACACTACAAAGAGGAATTTAATTTAAAAATCTCATTCTAGTTAAAAAATACATTGTTTTTTTCAGCAGGGATGGTATTTGCAGTAAAACCACAGTATCCACAAATTTACCATTTTCTATATATAGTAACCATACTCCAATTAATAATCTTTAGTAAAACCACAGCAACTAAAAATATCATAGTTTCATTATACTAGCTATAGTTTATGTTTGTAGTTAAATTATGGTAATACAAATGGTAATAAATCCAACAAACACATGGCTTCTACACTTTATTATTTACAAGAACCTTACTACTTACTGGTAAATTGCTGCTAAAACTGGTAAAAGGAATATACAAAATAAAAAAACACTGCTCATTAATACATATAGGCCTAGTGGGCTAATGAGGATAATTAGGCTAAATGATCATACAGGATTATATCTAAACGAAACATATATGTGCTAAACATATACAGCTCTTAAAGGAGTTGCTCACTGCAAAATTGGCCCCCATTGACTTTCCATAGTAGGAATAAAAATGACTATGGAAAGTCAATGGGGGCAAATTTTGAAGTGAACTACTCCTTTAATACAACTGATACTGTGAGTACTTTTAAAAGCACGTACTTCTGTACTTTTACTTAAGTAAGAATCTGTCTTTACAACTTTTACTTGTAGTGGAGTAATATTTGACCAGTAGTATCTGTACTTTCACTCAAGTAAGGAAGTTGTGTACTTCGTCCACCTCTGGTGTGCACTATAGTGCCTTATTATATCTACATTTTATTTATACATGTATGTAACACTACCTCTACTTACTACATTATCCATTTGCACAAGTGTACATACAATCTGTTAATATGTATATTCTACTTTATACCACGGGGCTGTGAAATGCTTGATTCTGTTTGGCTGACGAAGGTTCTACAGGTGTGCATTATTTTTCAGTCAAACGCACACCTATGAAGTAGTTCCAGATCTGTCGACCGAATTACAGTTGGATATCACTGCGCCAAGTTTTAACCGTTATAACGGATTTATACTGTAACTTAGTCCACCACAAACAACATGGAACACGATTTAAATTTTCCAGAAAAAACTTTTAATATTTATGGAAAGTACGAAAATTTCGACAATTGGGTGAAAGCTGAACTTGACAGTACAGAAGATGAAAAAAGAAAGCGAACATCAAAGGAAGCCAGCATTAGCAAACGTCATAAAACGGTCACTGAAGAACAACTAGACAAGATTGAAGGTGAACAACACGAAGAAAACACCAAAAAGACAACAGCTTGGGCAGTAAATGTTTTCAACGATTGGCTTAAAACAAAAAATACGTCTGCTGAAGAGGTAGAAAGAGAGGGGGCAAACGCTTTAAACAACCACCTGCGAGCTTTCTATGCAACTGTGAGAAAAGCGGCTGGCACGGAATACTCAGTATCAAGTTTTCTTGCTTTAAGGGGTGGTCTGAACCGTCATATTTCCACATACAACATCATTGGACAACCGGAATTCAAATCATCCAACGATGTATTCAAGGCCATCCTCAAAAAGTTTCGCAAGGCTGGGAAAGACTCGAGCTCTCATCATCCTCCCATCACCACTGCCGAAATAGAGCTCATTCGCAACTCTCCACATCTGTCACCAGACACAGCAGCCGGGCTAGTTCGAAAAGTCTGGGTCGACATACAACTGAACCTGGCAAGGAGAGGTCGTGAAGGAAATCAAGACTTAACAATGCATTCATTCATCATAAAAAGAGATGAAGATGGCATTGAATACGTTTGCTTGTCTCATAACGCAGAAACAAAAAACGACAAAAATCCCACTGATCCTAACAAGGACTGCTTCAGAGGATTCATGTTTTCCAACCCCAGAAATCCACTTTGCCCCGTTAAAAGTTTTAAAAAGTACATCACAAAGTGCCCACCTGACGCCACGTCCTTCTACCTTCACCCACTGAGAGTCCCACAGGAAGAGCTTGACGGGAGAGAGTGCTGGTACTCCCATGAACCGATGGGTGTGAACTATCTCGGGAACATGCTGCCACGCATTAGCGAGTTAGTCGGCTTACCCAAAAGGTACACAAACCATTCCCTAAGAAGCACCGCAGTTCAAATGCTGTCAGAGGCAGGGCTGGAGAGCAGGCAGATCATGTCTGTCACAGGACACAAGTGCGAAACCAGCCTAAGAAGCTATTGGGCACCTTCAGCAAAGGAACGAAAGAAATGGAGCTTGATCCTGTCGGATAACGTTTCAGATGACACCAAAAACAAAGCCACAGATCACAGATCAGAAGCAACAAACATCACTGATCAGCACCCTGCGTTTGATCTGCCGTTTTCTATGTCCAACTTCACAATTAATGGAAACGTGCAGTTTAACCTTAACAAACAAAACAGAAATAAATAAACAAACTGAAAAGAATAAATAAACAATTGAATAGAAAACAGAACAATTAAATACCACATGAATTTATTTGTAGCCTAAATAAACATTGATTGCCTACATGTTCTGCTTTTTTCACCTCATGCAAAGAAATACTAAATTAATAAATAAACATAGATTGAATACTTGTTCCGTTGTTTTTACATCAAGCTTATAACTATAAAAAAACCAACGAAGTAATTTATACATTTTGACAAGCCTGCTTCTTCACAAGGTTTTGTCATTACTGCAAACACATGTGCATGCGCGCTCTCTCTCAAGCCTTTAAAATGACGTCTTGGAATTACCGGCAGCTTCGGATGAGAAAATAGTCCCCCACTCACAGTAGCATTATAAGCGCGGCAAACATAACAAATCTCTTGAAATAAAACACCTAAAAAATTACTTGTAATGTGGTAACCGTGGTATAAGCGGAATAATTGACTCCGCTCCATTCAATTATCGAAAGTTAATGCACACCCGAGGAAAGTTAATGCACACTCCGCTTCGCGTCGTGGCCGCATTACCACCTCGGGGTGTGCATTAACTTTCGATAATTGAACGGCCCGTCATCAATTATTCCTTACATATACTACCCTGTACAATGTCTCTTATATGTTATTATCTCCCATTTTCTGTAAAATAGTCTTTATTTTATATATGCATATTTTAGAATCTTTTAGACTGTAAATCTTATTATATTGTATTGTCATTGTGTTGAATGTTTGTACTAGAAGCTTCCAACACCAAAGAAAATTCCTTGTGTGTGCAAGCACACTTGGCAATAAAGCTCTTCTGATTCCTATTCTGATTCTTCTGGAAAGGGGGTGGAGACCAGCAGCTCATTTGCATTTAAAGAGACACACACCAAAACAGTGTGATTTTCCTCACAGGCAAAAATGGACATTTAGTAAATTAAAAGATCTGTGGTGTATTTTGAGCTGAAACTTCACAGACACATTCTGTGGACTCCTAAGATTTATGTTACATTTTGTAAAATGGCTAGATTTCGGGCCCTTTAACACAAACTACAAGTTTCTGGTACTTGCGATCCATATACAGCATCCGCTGGCGCATTTGAATCACTAAAAACTGCCAGATTCCTGTCAGAGTGCCACTTCAGTGATGTTTACATCTATTTTGTGGAGGATCCCTTGCCTTATACAAACACCAGGATTATATTAATGTACCCGCCAGATCCCTACGCTCTGCAAACGAGCGACTTCTTGTGGTGCCATCCCCAAAAGGAAAAAATCACTCTCACGCACCTTCTCTGGATCTGTTCCATATTTGTAGAATGATCTGCCCGCTGGTACAAGATCAGCAGATTCTGTAGCCATCTTTAAGAATCGGCTGAAAACACATCTCTTCCGTCAACACCTGACTGATTAGTACTGACTTTTATTTCTTTTCTACTGTTTCTATCCTTAAAAAGATAATCCTTAGCTTTGTATACTTTGGTGGGCTATATGAGACCAGTTTTTGTTGCACTTATGCTTTTTGTTGTCCTTATATTGTTCCAATTTCTTCTATTGTTTACCTCATTTGTAAGTCGCTTTGGATAAAAGCATCTGCTAAATGACTAAATGTAACTGTAATATTATATTGTATTGTATTGTATTGTATTGTATTATATCATGGTCGAATAAAGTAGCAAATGGATTTTCAACTAACACTGCATCACAAAACTTGAGCTAACTTTAGCTAACAGTTGGTGTAAATAATCACTGTAATTGTTGCCTCCTCCATGCCTCCAACAACAGTTTAATTTAAAATTACATTGTTATGATTAATGGCTAAAATATGATTAATATATCCAGTGTGTACGTCTGACGAAGTGTTCACTGCAAATAGAAGTGTACATTGTGGCTGCCATCGTTTCCCCTCACTGGAGACGGGCACATTTATGGCACAAAATTCCTCATTTCTTGGTTTTCCTTTTTGGACGGGATTCTGTAGAAGCATAGCTCAGGCCCGTCTCCTCAACGATCTGTGCATTCTAGTGCACAACAACTATTTGTTATTTAAGCTAAATGATTGAAATCACACACTTTTAACGTGGCAGAAAAACAGACTAACTAGAAAATTAATACATATAGTACTAATGTTGTTGTTATTATTACATGTCAGGTTTAATCCATCTGGAAAAACATTTTTATCTGTTTCATGATTGTGACTTTCCAAATCATTTATAGTTTTGGTCCTTAAGTTTACACTTTGACATGTTGTTCCAGCGCTAGATTAATTATCCTAAAAAGCCATTTAGATATGTATGTATTAGATGTTTGTTTTCTCCCTTGTCTGTAGGGGGAACCCAGCGTCTGCCACGAACTGTAGGAGTGTCTGTAGCTAAAGAACTGATATTTGCTGCACGGGTGCTGGATGGTGTGGAAGCTCAGAGTCTTGGTCTGGTGAATCATGCTGTGGAGCAAAATAAGAGTGGAGATGCTGCATATTTACGAGCTCTGGATCTGGCCCGTGAATTCAACCCTCGGGTATCTATAAAATGCCAGTCATAAAGCAAGCATGCACATGCAGAATGTTCAGTCACAAACTCTGCAGTAACACACCTTGATATGTAGATACCAATTATCTCATAAAATAATTACTTATCGAACAACACCTAATAATGTTTTCTGAATATTGCAAAAGGTTTACATGAATTTTAATAGGATCAAAGTGAACCTTACTCATGATAAAACATTGTGATTGCTTTTTACCAGGGACCAATTGCAATCAGAATGGCAAAGCTAGCGATCAACCAGGGCATAGAGGTATGGTTGCATATTTTACTTTGTTGTCTTTCTTTAGTAAAAAAAAGTCATGGTCATATGGCTTGCTTTTTTTAGAACTTGCTAAATGTCATTAAGACAAAGACTTCTTGGACAATAACTTCCAAGAACTTGATCTGAACTCTGCCAAGACTGGTCCCAAGCCCCACTGCAAAAATATGAAATGACCAGATCCAGGAAACTGGGAAATTCAGATAAGCACTTGCCTGAAGCCCAATTTAGATCTTGTGGCAGTGTTTACAATTAAGAGTACAGTCAAGACAGATTATGTTCACCAATGACCTCCAAAACAAGTCCGGTTGCAACTAAGGATGCCTTCTTCAATCATTTTTGATGTACACCTAATATCATTCTGCAAAAGCTGCCCATATTGTTGGTGGATTTTAATGCCTAAATTAGAAGAAACACTGGGCAGATTTGGCAATTGCTTTATCAATGACAACAGTCTGCACCTGCGTTTTGCTTTAAGAGGTTACAAACTCTCTATCTGCATCCTACACTGTTTTGTAAAGATGATTTGGACTGATTGTGAAAGCTTAAATTACATTTTTAGTGTCATAAACAAGATAGATAACTCACTTCCTCATCTTGTGGTTTACTGTCCTTATTTTAAGTAAAAATTTTAACATGGAAAATGGTTAAACTTTCTGTTCCTGCATGTTGAAAAAATGTGAAGAAAGTGTGTTTATTGGATGCACAATATTAATTTTGCATACTTACAGTTGATGAAAATGTGGTTCATATCTAATTCCTTAAGTGTATTCTAAAACTACACGTAAAACTAGAAGTGTTTACGTTTCAGGTGGATTTAACGACAGGATTAGCTATTGAAGAGGCGTGTTATGCTCAGGTATTCCTACAGTATTATTATTTCAATTATTTGAATGCTAGTTATTGACTAAAATATTCTACAATATTTTCAGGTGACAACATTACTTTCCATAATTACATGTGTCAGTCATTTCAAGTGTTAACAGAATGCAGTCACGATCAGACTGCTGGCCTAGATCGCTCAAAACAACACTATATTTAGCTCTAAGGACAGCTCAACCAATGTATCACTGATATAGTTCTTTGTTGTCTCCAAGGTGATTCCAACGAAAGACAGACTGGAAGGTTTGGCAGCATTTAAAGAGAAACGTCTTCCTCGTTATAAGGGCAAGTAACACTAGCCTATCAAACACAATTACGAACTGCTGCCTTTCAAATTGCCTTCACTGTCATCAAGTGTTGTAAAGAATGTTATCTACCTGAAATAGTTGGATTATTGCCAGACCATTGGGGCTTTGTGATGGTAAAACATGTAAGAATTTCAGCTAAAATCTATGAATAGCAAGCTTTAAAAGTGAATAATGTTCCCTTGTCTGTGGGTCATCATGTTTCAAAAGCCCATTTTCAAAGCTTCCTACTTCGACTATCTTTGCACAGTATATTGATTTCTTTGCTGATCTTTAACATTAGCAAGATCTGAACATCTTTACATTTATTTTTTATTTGTCAGTACATAACATGAAAAGTTTTTAATTGTTCACCCCCATTTGATTAAAAAATGCAAATTAACATAAGATGACAAACAAATGATTCTGATGTATATTGTTATATTTATGCCAAGCTTACTACCCAGCCATAACTGCTTGGGTAGGTGATTCCATGAATCAGCACTAATATAATGTATATTATGTAGTGATATGTAAACACGTGAAACTTGAGCTTCGAGGTGTATAGAAATGACCACTGAACACTGTTTTACAAGGATTAAAAAACTGTTGTAATGTAGTGCAGTATTTGTAGTTAATGCAATAAAACCTTAAAACCTATCCAAACTTTGCCCTAAAATCTCATATAAAAAGCCACACATAAAAATCACACCCATTTAAGTTAAAACACTTAGTAATACAGGTACTACTGTAAACATGATCTCACTTCCTTGGTCATTTGAGCCAACAATGGCCTGCCTTGAGCATTTACTGTTAATAATATTTCTCTCATATCTATGAAAAAAATCTTAATGTTTAAATGTGTATCTCGAGAGTGGGAAAGGGTGGAGTCTGGCTTTTTAAAAATATGTGGTGAAATGAGCAATGAATTTCTTATTAGAACATCATACCTGGCTGATATTTTCAGCCTATACAACGAAACAAACAAGGGCATTCAAAACATGCACACAAACATCCTTGAATACAAGGAAATCATTGACACATTTGTGCATAAAGTGGAATTCAGAAAGAATAAACTGATAAAATGGGACCTACAGTGCTAGTCTCCATAGAGGGCGCCATTAGTGCGAGTGACTTCCTGTTGTATTCTCAGCACTTCTGTTTAGAGTTATATTCTAAAGGGTGTTACTGATAATGATTAATAATGCGGTTTCTGGGAGAATTTTTGCTGTTAAAGGCCGTCACAACAGCCACAGAAAGCTCAGAAAACTTCACGAGCGAGTGTTAATACGTGACACAACATGAGCGGAATGTAAATAACATTAAAGGCAAATCTGTCATAGCTCTAGCTACTGTATTCTGCGCCTCTCAAAAACATCACAACATATTGTTTACTTTGTTACTTTATTGTTATTGCAGAGTACATCTATTAACACATGAAGCATATATCCAGGGCTGAGTGACTTTATTATTATAATATCAAATGAAGTTCATTAATAGTTTAATATTACAGTTGTGCTTTATTCAAAAAAGATTCTGCTGCAAATACACACTATTTAAATGTACTTTGTATGTAATGTATGTATTTCATTGTATGTTTAGCCATGTTTGCATTGTAGCTCTAGCTTAACAACATAGCAGCTGCATCGCTACATGACATACCAGAACCAGCCACAATGAAGCATCCAGCTCCTCCAATACAGCGTTATTTTATAAAAGGAGCCACGTGATGTAATCAGTAGAATTTATAGCTGATGATTGTGGACTTCCCATTGGATTATGACTCCCGTTTGTGGTTAGGACACCGAAACCAGAAGTCTTAAGCATCATCCATTCGTGCATACGAAAGGCATAATGGGTAATTTTGCGCATTGTGAAAAAGGTGGATACCACCAAAGATATTAATATTAACAAGATGCGCCACTGCCGTTACAAGGAATGGCGAGGAATGCAACGCTCGATATGGCTGCTCTAGCCAAGGAAGTCCTGCCCTCCTGTAAAACGTGCCAGTCATCAATCAATAAAGAGATGGTTCCCTGGGCCAGGGATCTTGTGAGGTGCTTGCCAGTTTGTGCGCAGGCGCAGTAGATGAGGCGACATCAAAAAAGGTGATTTTTAATGCAATGTAAGCATAGCAAACCAAAGTTATGATACAGTTCATGTCATGGTTAATTATTGATCGGAAATATGCCGTTTAATTGCTATGACGAAAATAGCTGCCCAGAGGCGTTGCAAACATGGCCGCTGAGTGGCACGGCTTCCGTAAACAGACTTTGATACCACTCTGAACAACACCTCCCATAATTCTGTCAGCACTTATTAACGTCTCGGTCACGGATGTAACCTCGGTTCCCTGATAGAGGGAACGAGACGTTGTGTCGAACCGACAGATGGGGTTCATCCCTGAGAACCAATCGCTTCCGACTACTTAGAAAAGGCCAATGAAAATTGGCGAATGAAATTTGCATGCCAGACTCCGCCCCCGGATATCCGGGTATAAAAGGGAGACGGCGTGCCTCATTCATTCACCTTAGTTCTGAGGAGCCTGAGACCTCTCACGACTGCTGCAGTGGACAGCACGTGTTGTGGCAAGGAAGACACAACGTCTCGTTCCCTTCATCAGGGAACCGAGGTTACATCCGTAGCCGAGACATTCCCTTTCTGTCGGTCTCTCGACGTTGTGTCGAACCGACAGATGGGGTTCCTATGGAAAACGCCATAACACTGTGCCCTGTCACAATCTCTAGCGAAGCGACGGTGACTGGCCTGGGCGTGTCAGCCGTGAGCGCTACCGCGAAATTGTAACCTACCAGTGGGTAGGTAGGGGGTCCTAGAGCTTTCTTGAAAGGTGGGAAGGCCCCTGCCTTCGGCCTCACAGGCGGCGGCCTTGTTTCTCTAACAGTGAGAAGCCGCCCGGTACCGTAAGGCCACTGGGTAAGCGCTACTTCCTCAAACGGGGGATGCACTACAGAGACCACTTCCTACCGCAGGGAGTAGTCTAGTGGAGATCAACATGGTCTCACCGATAGGGGAGAGCTCATGGGAAGAAGTGCGGACTGGCCTGATGCCCGCAAGACTCGAGCCGATACCGGTTTTACGCGGAGGCTGTAGGACCTCGCGAAGGTGATGGGTGTAGCCCAACCCGCAGCTCTGCAGATGTCTGCCAGAGAGGCGCCTCGAGCCAGTGCCCACGAGGAGGCTGTACTCCGTGTGGAGAGAGCTCTCGCCCAGTGGGTGTAGGCAATCTTAGGACAGGTATGTCATAGTGACGGCGTCCATGATCCAGTGCGCCAATCTCTGTTTGAGACAGCCCTCCCTGCTGATCTCCAAAACAGACAAAGAGCTGGTCAGAGCTTCTGCGGCTCTGCGTGGGGTCCAAGCAGAGGCGCAATGCGCATACTGGACACAACACGGATGGGGTTGGGTCTTCCTCCCCGGTGGGGAGCGCCTGTAAGTTCACCACCTGGTGTCTCGAGGGAGTGGTGGGAACTTTGGGCACGTAGCCGGGCCGGGGTCTCAAGATAGCGTGAGAATAACCGGGCCCGAGTTCTAGGCAATCTGTGGACACGGAGAATGCTTGTAGGTCCGCTACCCTCTTGAGTGTCCTCCCGACAGCCGTCTTCATCGTGAAGTGAGAAAGAGCGGCATCTCCGAGGGGCTCCAGGACCGCATCAAGGTCGTAAGAGGGTACGGAGCGTGGGTGAGGTGGTAGCCTTCCCGCGCCCCTTTGGAAACAAATGATCAGGTTGTGCTGTCCTAGAGACTACCAGCAACTGGGTCGTGATGAGCGGCAACAGCGGCTACATACATGTTCAGTGTGGAAGGGGAGAGATTATTCTCGAGTCTCAGGAAGGACCGCACCCACTTGATCAAGCAACTCCCCGGGTCTTCTCTTCGAGAAGAGCACCAGGATGAGAAGAGGCACCACTATAGGCGTATAGTCGCCTAGTGGCCAGGGCCCTAGCCTGAGTGATGGTCTTAACTGCCGCAGGGGGTAGGCAACTCAGGATCTCCTCGTTCCGTCCAGGGGCCAGATATGGAGGTTCCGGAGGTCTAGCCCGTGATGCCATAACGTGCCCTTCCCCTGGGAAAGCAGGTCCTTCGTCAGGGGGATCGGCCAGGGGGGAGCTGTCGTCAAGAGCATTAGCTCCGAGAACCAAGTCCGGTTGGGCCAGTATGGCGCAACTAGTACACTTGATGCTCCTCTTCCCTGACCTTGCACAGGGTCTGTGCAATGAGGCTCACTGGGGGGGAAGACGTACTTCCGCTTGCCCCACGGCCAGCTGTGCACTAGAGCATCCGTGCCGAGGGGGGCCTCGGGCAGGGAGTACCTTAGTGGGCAATGGGTGGTGTCCAGGGAGGCAAAGGGGTCTACCTGAGCCCGCCCGGACTGTACCCAATGAGCTGGCTGCGCAGGGGTGGAATCGCCACAGAGAGCACATCGGCTGTCTGGTTCAGGTCGCCTGGGATATGTGTGGCTCACAGGGATCTGCTCACCTGCGGACTACACAAGAGGAGGCGTTGGGCGAGTCGTGTTAGCTGCCGTAAGCGAACGCCACCCTGGCGGTTAAATACGCTACGGCAGTTGTGCTGTCCGGCCGGAACAGCACGTGCTTTTTCTGCACGAGAGGTTGTAACCCCTTCTGTGCGGGTAGCACATCCAACAACTCTAGGCAGTTGATATGCCTGCACAGGCGGGGGCCCGTCCATCGCCCCGACACTGCGTGCCCGTTGCACACGGCACCCCAACCCTGCAGGGTGGCGTCTGTCGACCCTGACGCGTCTCGACCTGCCCGAGAGGGACCCCCGTCCGTAGAAAGGTCATTGAAGACCAAGGGGTTAGGGTGCGTCGGCAGAAAAGCATAATCACCATCCGCCTGCTGCCGGTGTGCCACGCTCTCCAGGGAACTCGACTCTGTAGCCAGTGTTGGAGCGGTCTCATGTGCATCAACCTCAGGGGTATCACCACCGTCGAGGATGCCATGTGCCCAGGAGCCTTTTCCCGCTGACTGCTTGAAATATTCCAGGCAGTTCAACACTGACTGAGCGCAGTCGCGCTGTAATGGAGACAGAGTTGAGTTCCATACCAAAAAAGAGGATGCTCTGCACAGAGGAGAGCTTGCTCTTTTTCAGTTGACCTGTGGTCCCAATCGATCTAGGTGCCGAAGCACTAGGTCCCTGTGTGTACATAACAGATCTCACGAGTGTGTCAAATGAGCCAGTCGTCGAGATAGTTTAGTACCCGCACACCTCTCTCCGTTAGGGGAGTGAGGGCGGCTTCCACGATCTTCGTGAAGACTCGTGGGGACAGGGACAGACCGAAGGGGAGGACTCTGTACTAATATGCCTGACCCTCGAAAGCGAACCGTAGGAACGGGCGATGACGAGGGAGAATTGAGACATGAGAGTAAGCGTCCTTCAGGTCGATTGCCATGAATCCATCTTGACATCTGATAGATGCCAGGATGCGCTTCTGCGTGAGCATCCTGAACGGCAGCTTGAGTAGGTGCCTGTTCAGGGTACGCAGATTTAGCGACCCCCGCTCCTTTGGGGATGAGGAAGTACGGACTGTAAAACCCGTTGAACATCTCGGCTAGAGGGACGAGCACGATCGCTTCCTCACCAGAGGGGTGGCGACCTCGGCCCGAAGCACGGGGCATCCTTGCCTCTGCTGAGGTTAAGAGGATGCCCCGAAACTTGGGCGGGCGTCCGGGGAGTTGGATCGCGTAGCCGAGACGGAACGTATCCCGTAGTCACCGTGACGGTTTGGGAAGCTCTTGTCAGGCTTCCAGGGACCGAGACAGGGAGGCTAGGGGTACGTTCTGCTTCATCGACCTCCCGGGGGTGGTTCGATGGCTGGCAGTGCGGATCCCTCACCGTGGGGGGACCCCCGGAGAGGAGATCGGCTCTGCAGTTTTACCTGCCTGGCGATGATGTCTGATGATTATCCTCGACATTGGGTCTTGCCGCAACGTCGAGTTGCCGAACACCGTCATGTAGAGGGTGAGAGCGGCTGTGATAATACCCAGACGATGATGTGGCACAACGCACCGTCGATTGAGAGTGCTTTGAAATGGTTTTAGCTTTGAAATGGTTTAAATCTTATTTATCCGACCGTTTTCAATTTGTAGCAATAAACAATGAGGTGTCACGCAAATCGCAAGTCCAGTACGGTGTACCACAGGGCTCAGTCTTAGGGCCTCTGCTCTTCGCATTATACATGCTACCTCTAGGAGATATAATAAAGCGACACGGAGTTAGCTTTCACTGTTATGCTGATGATACTCAACTTTATATTTCCTCGAAGCCTCATGAAACACAGCAGTTCCATCGAATAATGGAATGCATAGTCGATATAAAAAACTGGATGAGTAACAACTTTTTATTACTGAACTCGGACAAAACGGAAGTGTTACTTATTGGACCGAAAACTGCTATAAGTAACAACCAAGAATACTGTTTAACTATTGACGGATGTTCCATAAAACCCTCGTCGTCAGCAAAGAATCTTGGCGTTCTATTCGATAGTAATCTGTCATTTGAGAGCCACGTCGCCAACACCTGTAAAATTGCGTTTTTCCATCTTAAGAATATATCTAAACTACGTCATATGCTGTCAATCTCAGATGCAGAGAAGTTAATTCATGCATTCATGACATCAAGACTAGATTACTGTAATGCACTGTTAGGTGGTTGCCCTGCAGGCTTATTACAAAAACTCCAATTGGTCCAAAACGCGGCAGCTCGAGTTCTTACACGTACAAAAAAGTATGAACATATTAGCCCGGTTCTGTCAACCTTGCACTGGTTACCTATAAAGCATCGCGTTAACTTTAAAATCTTGCTTATTACCTATAAAGCCTTACATGGTTTAGCTCCTCAGTACTTGAATGAACTCCTTTTGTATTACAGTCCTTCACGTGCATTACGCTCTCAGGCGTCCTGTCAGTTGGTAATACCTAGAATTTCAAAATCAAGTGCAGGTGGTAGATCCTTTTCCTATCTAGCGCCTAAACTTTGGAATAGTCTTCCCTGCACTGTCCGGGAGGCAGACACACTCTGTCAGTTTAAATCTAGACTAAAGACGCATCTTTTTAATCTTGCATACACTACTCTTCCATAATATAAATCTTCTGAGGGTTTAGGCTGCATTAGTTAGATCAACCGGAACCAAAAACACAACTGATGTACTTGTTGCATCAAAGAGTACAGAACAGTACTCTACTCTCAGCCAGTCTTGTCTCATTGTTCCAAGGTTACCACAGCGAGCAGGATGCAGTTCATGGCCTGACCTGATGGTAGAGCGGAGAATGGGAAGTGGGGACCTGACAAGAGCTGAGATGATAGAGCTGGATAAAGAAGGACGCGGTCTCTTGACATGTCTTCACCACAAAATTTCAAATGCTATTAGATTATTAATGATAATCTTAAACTATAATTTATTTTATTATTAAGTTTATTTATTTTATTTAGCCTTGTTGTGCAAGTTCTCTGGAGCTTGTGCAGAGGCAGCAGCTTTTGCCAGAGGGGAACTGGAATCCCCTGGTTGGGCCTGGGTTCTCCTGAGGTTTTTTTTCTCGATTAGAGTTTTGGGTTCCTCGCCACCGTTTGCATACTGTTTTTGCACTATTTGCCTGGCCGGGGGGCTGCTTTAGAATTTTAAAGTTTTACTTAATTAATATTGCATATAGGAATTTATAACCTGTAATATTTGACCTGTGCTTCTCTCTCCTTTATCTTAAATGTGTGCTCTCACTGAGCATGTGTGTGTGTGTGCGTACTTGTCTGTGTACCTGTGTGTGTGTGTGTGTGTGTGTGTGTGTGTGTGTGTGTGTGCGTGCGCATCTGTGTGTGTGTGTGTCTCTATGTCTATGTGTGTTAGTACGTGTGCATATTGTGTTTGTGGGGTTTTTTCTATGTGGGTATGTCTGTCTTCTGTGTTTTCAACTTTTTCTTGTTTTTGCAGGTACAACTTTAATTATTTTGCTTATAGTCAATATGTCTCATGTACAGCTGCTTTGTAACAATGAAAATTGTAAAAGCGCTATATAAATAAAGTTGAGTTGAGTTGAGAGTGCTTAGGCTGCTGATTATCCTCGACATTGGGTCTCGCCATGACGCAACGTCGAGTTGCCGAACACCGTCGTGTAGAGGGTGAGATTGGCTGTGATAAACGCCCAGAGAGGGAGAAAATTTTTAGAATGGGCTGTTGGGACGGGGCAGCAACCGTCCCGGATCGACCACCAGCAATGGAATGGCTGGGGTCGGGCCCGAAGGTATTCTCCATCTCCCTGGGGTCTTCCCATGAGGCCGCTTTGGCTTTCGCCGCGGCTGCTGACGGGGTGGTGGTCTCCTCTTCGATGTCTCGAAGAGGACCAGGGCTGCTGGGAAGCAGACGGTGCACGGGATCTCGGCGGCCAGAGGGCGGTCGAGTCGCGGCTGGGGAGGACATACTTGATATCCTCTGTCTGCTCCCTAACTGTCGAACTCGACAGTATCACCAAACAGCCCCACCTTGCGTGATGGGTGCATCGAGAAAGCGGACTTTCTCAGTGTTACTCACCTGTGCAAGGTTCAGCCAGAGGTGTCTCTCCTGGAACACAAGTGTGGACATCGCCCGACCCAAGGCCCACGCGATCACCTTGGTCGCCCGAGAGCGAGGTCGGTGAAGCCGCGGAGTTCCTGCATAAGCGCTGGGTCGCTCTTACCCTCGTGGAGCTCTCTCCGCGCATTGGCCTGCAGGAAGGCCATAGCGTGGAGAGAGGGGACAGCTTGGCCCGCAGCAGAGTAAGCTCTCGACACCTCAGATGCCGAAAAGCCTACATGCTTTGGACGGGAGTCTAGATCGAACCCCTGGGGGACATCGACGTATCCTCTAGCTGCCCCACCATCGAGGGAAGAAAGGGTGATGGAACTAGTTGACGTGTACGCGCCGAAGGGGGCATTCCAGGTCGTACTAGGTTCCTCATGCACTTCCGGGGGAACACGGCAATGGGGGCGAGTGCGGCTTGGAGCTGCTCTCAAGCCCGATGTACCGTGTATCCAGCCGCGAGCGTTGGGAGAGGCAGTGCGGTGCACCACAACCCAATGCCAGCGGCCCGGGAAAGCATGGCTGACATTTCGACGTCCGCTTCTTCCTGATCTCGACCCCCTGAGGGAGGGAGCTTCAAGGAATCGTCGGAGTCTGGTGCCAGTAAGTCACCCTCCGATGCTGCAACAGACATCTCATCATCACGTACCGTGTCCGATATGTGATTGAGGAATAAGACGGCGGACCGTCTCATGGGGAACGGTCAGACGAGTAAGACGAGGTGCGAACGGTCCGCGAGCCAGTGGCTGACGGATTAGCGCTCACAGTAATCCTCATATCACCCTCGCTGCTCGCCGTAGCGGGTGGCAGGGCCGTAGTCCTGCCGTCATGGAACGGGAAGCAGACGAGGTGGTGGCTGAGTCCCGTGGGAACACAGCCACCCGTGACGCAACGTCTGAATCGTCAACCGCACGCAGTGCAGGCAGGACGTATCCACAACATCTGCCCCAGTGTACTGGAAGCAGACATCGTGTCGATGAGTGTGTTGCACCCACGAGAACAGCGGGACATGCCACGCTGGAGAAATTTGCTCTTTTAGAGAAAAAACTCGAACACTTCTGGAACCGCCGAGACGCCCAGGGGAAGTCGCTGCAGGAAGGGACAGTCCGCTGCACCACGTCGTAGAGCCGGCAGTCTTGTAGCGAAGTCTGTTGATCATGAGCGAAGGCTCCGAAGAACAAAAGGTGAATGAATGAGGCACGCCGTCTCCCTTTTATACCCGGATATCTGGGGCGGAGTCTGGCATGCAAATTTCATTCGCCAATTTTCATTGGCCTTTTTTAAGAAGTCGGAAGCGATTGGTTCTCAGGGACGAACCCCATCTATCGGTTCGACACAACGTCGAGAGACCGACAGAAAGGGAACCCTGATTACATTCAGTTGTGTCTTGTCAGGTTACCCATTGCCTATTTAAAGTCCCAGTGAAACGCCATGGAACGCACAGCATTATTTAATGTGTTGACGTAATTTCAACTGAAAAATGCAGAGAGCGCGAGATATATAGAGTGGCCATTTTAAAATAACCAATAGCGTTTCATTTACGGCACAGTCAGCCTGGCAAAGCGAGACATATCCAGCTGCGGAACCGCAGCAACAGACTCTGAACAGCAGTTTCTGAACAGCAGCCACAGAAAAGAGGGGCGGAGCTTGCGTTCTTAGACGAAGTCGCGCCACCTAGAGTCTTGGAGTGTGATTTGCTATTGTTACACACGAAAACGTCATATTCTTAAGGCTACTTTTCAGTTCTTACATGTGTAGGTTATAATAATACATTAAGGTATAGTACAAAAAGCCATTTAAAACATCAATCTTGTGTATAATTATTGTATAATGAATGTGTTTCATTGTATTAGCTTATTGTGTTCTTGTTGATGGTGTTAGATATAATGTTTCAAACTTGTGTGCATTCACGGAAGTGAGGGTGGAGGAGTTATTGACGACAGGCATGCCGGAGACCACGTTGAGTTGTGTGCAATGTTTTCTGAGTTTTGTATTAAATAACGATCGTATATGACGTTATTTGTTAAATATTGAATTTGTGCATGACTGTATCAACTTACTGAAAGCTTAAAGTTGTTGCCATGTTATATTGTACAGAACATTTTTTCTGAGCAGATGTTGTAAATGGGCATTACCTTTATTTTAAGAAATATAAGGGTAGTTGGCGGATTAATTAATCGTACATGTGTCCTATGGTGTGACAAAGCAAAATTTAGAAAACAAGATGTTTACATTCCATTGTTTTAATAATGGCTTTATTTATTGTATATAATAGCATAAGGGAGATTTATCTTTATAGTTATTCATAGTTATTTTACAAATTTGCATATTAGTCTATCAACTACCCATAAATAGTTTATTCCACTTCCCTTTGTTATATGCATTGTTTGTGAGTTGATTTTACTTATCGTCAAGTGTTTTAATCGCATTTGTCACTGCTGATATAATTGTGTTTTGCATTTATCTCTTGTAGAGACATATAACGTTTCAGCGAGGTGATTCTTTACCTGAGTTGCAGCAATGCAACAATTGTTTTTAGTATGAATGAGGAGGACAGGAAAGAGGCCCTCAACAATCTGATGAAAGGACTAGAAGCTTCCAGAGAGCCCTTTACTATTCATTTTATGTTCGGGCACGACATGGAGTTGTTTTGCAGGAATGTCATGACAAAATGCCTAAGAGTGAATTGTTAATTTGTTCAATTGTAATTTAATAATTTGTTTTACAACATGTTTGATTGTTTTGTTTAAAATAATGCTGCTGTTTTATTGTTTGTTTTTTTATTTATATTTTTATTAAAATGTCTGTTTTCATGAGAATAATGCAGAAAACCATACCAACAATAAAACTAATACATTCAAACAAAATGCCTACAAGTTTGAAACATTATTTCTAACACCATCAACAAGAACACAATAAGCTAATACAATGAAACATTATACAATAATTCTACACAAGATTGATGTTTTAAGATTGACATACAAGACCTGAAAAGTAGCCTTATTTAAGAATATGACGTTTTCGCGTGTAACAATAGCAAATCACATCCAAGACTCTAGGTGGCACGACTTCGTCTAAGAACGCAAGCTCCGCCCCTCCTTTCTGTGGCTGCTGTTCAGAAACTGCGGTTCAGAATCTGTTGTTGCGGTTCCGCAACTGGATATTATTAGGCAAAGCTGCATTTAACAGCAAGGCACAGTGGTGTAAAAGTCTATTGAAAAAAATAAGATCAGTGATAGCAGTGATGTGTCACTGAGTGACACTGTAGTTTGTCCTCTCTTTTATTCATCAAGGCTGCGATGTCTTCCATAGAGCCTTAACATAAAACATACTGTGTAGACTTTAAACTGGTCGGATACGTTTCGTTTTCTCTGTGCTATCGTGTCTCTGAACCAGAGGACACTCATGTGCCATCGCTCGCGTGACACTGACGTGAAACAAGACTTCAATGTTAATGTTTACATTGTCTGGATCATCCCCTATCTCCCGTCTAGTGCATTATGCGTCATTCACCATGTGGGACATGATAAATGTGCGAACAAGTGGCTGATATGAGGCGCCACTTCAGCAGCTCTCATAGTGAAGGGGGCAGGACTCTTCGGATTCTAAAGCGCATTTGAGCGGACAAGTTTAATGAGAGGCGTGATGTCATTGAATTTCTAGATTTTTTTGAGTGCACGTACCAGACTGTCAGCTTTGTATGGAAGCTTGATTCCGCCAGTGTAAGAAAAATAAATACGGTTATTGCGCACCAGGCCTACCTACTTATCGTCAACCTTGGTGAATGGAATGGATAGTATTATAGAGGATTATTTTCGTTGTGGTTTCACAAATAGAGAAATCTTGATTTTATTGGAAGAGTCACATATTATAAAATTAAGCCTCAGGACTCTTGAAAGAACGTTACGGAGGAATCGGTTGTGGTGGAGACGCAGTGCAACAGATGTTGCCGAAGTGCCATATTTTATTCACCAACAGCTGCAAACATCTGGACGTCAACATGGCTATCGATGGATGCATCAAAAATGCTGGATGTCTGGGATCATCACGGACAGAGAAACTGTCCGCTAGTTGATGCGCCTGTTAGATGGACAAGGGGTGGATCTTCGTCTGCGTGGTCATTTGCGTTAACGCGTGTATAACAGTCATGGTCCAAATTATGTTTGGCATATTGAAGTGAAGTGAAAGTGAAAGTGACCTATTAGTCAGATATGGTGCCCCATACCCAGAATGTGACCTCTGCATTTAACCCATCCAGAGAGTAGTGAACACATGCACAGCAAGTCGTGAACACATGCACAGCAAGTCATGAACACACGTACACCCAGAGCAGTGGGCAGCTATCACTGCAGCGCCCGGGGAGCAAGTAGGGATTTGCTCAAGGGCCTTGCTCAAGGGCACCTCAGTCATTACCCGCCGGCCCTGGGAATCGAACCGGCAACCTTCTGGTCACGAGTCCAACTCTCTTAACTATTAGGCCATGACCATTGACTGTTATGACAAACTAAAACCTGTGGTGGTTTTTCTAATATAGTATTGAGTTTTCTAATATAAAATGATACATTTAGTTAGTTATAGGTCTCATGTATTTTTCTGATATAATATGGGCTATGGGTCTCATGTATGAGTTTGAGCACTTGAACACCTACACACACCAAATATTTTATCACAGGAAGACAGGAACTGCACGTCCCACCACACATACTTTTGTAGACAAATCGAATATATCGCATACAGTCACGAACACTGGGTTGCTCATTATTACACTAAACCATGAGCTCATTATTACACTAAATTATGTGCCAGAGTAAAACTGAAGATAAATCATGTATCGTCCGAAAGCCCCGGAAAGGTGTCCGGAAAAGTGTAGGTGAAAAGGCACATTATATATGTTTTTGAGAGGAGCTCGCCACGGAAAATCCTAATAAGGTAAGCCAGAAACATAACTGTAGGCGAGCGCAAGATGAATGGGCCAGCTGGGCATGAGTGAAATATAATAGTCATAAGATAAGAAGGGGACGGGCTAACAAAAATATGATATCATGTGAAACCTGATTGGCTAACACTGAAAAACAACTTGAGGTTTCTGTATAAAGTATGGAGTCAGATGTGTATTTGATAGATCACTTCAGATGAACTCTGAATATCTCACTTTGTTGGCTCAAGCAAACTCTTGGCATCTGGAACCCTTGTCTGCAAGATTTCTTTCTACGATGGAAGGCCGATTCGCCACAACAAACGTTACGGAATATGTATAAACGGGGTGCATCAATGGTTTTTCCAGAAAAATCATCTGGCTTGAGGCCAACAAGACTCAATGACCCACGAGTAATTGCCGGTTATTTCCTAAATGCTGTTGCTGAAAATAACGGCTGCTCGCAGAGAATCCGAACTGACCGTGGAACTGAAAATAATCATATAGCAGAAATGCAGATATTTTTCAGAGAAGCTGCAAATGTAAAATGTGTCACACTTGGTCCAAGTACTGGAAATGAAAGAATTGAACGATGGTGGTCAACACTGAGAAGCCAATGCATTCAATTTTGGATGGATCATTTTGAACAATTTAAAGAAGATGGACACTTTGTTGACAGCTTTATTGACAATTTTTATTTATTTATTGATTTCATGTCATTTTTTGTTGGTAGTGTCATTGCCTGTTTCCGAGTTTAGGCACTGATTTAAAGTGATTTAGTCATCCTCATTTATGTTACTGTATGTTGGTCACCACTGTTGAGATTCGCACACTGATTCTTGATGTCTGAGTCAAAAATCAACTGCAGACCTTTTAACTGTTCAAAAACTATATGGATCGTTGCAGCAAATGTGGGTCTCCGATGTAAGCTCATTCAGACTGTTATAACAAAAACCCAATGAGAAATTAAACAACATCAGAAAAATTGTCTGGAAATCAGACAAAAGAATCTTATTACATTTTCTTTTGATATTATTTGCCATAAAAACTGTGTTTTAGAAAAACACTGCCATAGCAGCCAAAAGAAAAATGCTGTTTAGCAAATGAAGGATGAAAGAGCCCGACTAAAGCAAACACTGATCACAATAATGGTGACTTTAAACAACAATAAAACATCAAGTCATGGATGTTATGCTGCACTCCCTGTGAAGCAGAAGTGGTGATCGTCTTCAGTATTCTGACATATTTCCAAGATGAATAGTGGGTGTGGCTCATGTTTTCTGCTGTGAATTGATTGGACGAATAAAAACAGGATGTTCCCGTATTTTTACGGTAGTTTTACTGGCAACCACAGCTGCCGGTATTTTTCCGTAAAAACTACGGAATATTTATTTTATTTTAAAAATTAAATGTTTTGTGGGTCACCACTATGCTGAAGAGTGGAGTCTGTGTTTAAGTCAAGGTCAGGTAATGAGGTACTGATGTTATGCTGCATGTTGCTTTGTTTAAAAGTGACTTTGATGTTTTTTAATGATGAATCGTACAGAAATAAAATAAGTAAATGTTGTTTTCACTTTTATACATTAGGTCCATGTTTTCGTTTTATAGTATTTATACAGTATATACAATTATGCTCTTAATATAAAATACTTTATACACAGCCCTGAAGTTTTAAACTGCAAAGCTGTTTACGTGCTTTTCCCGTATTTTTTACAGAATTTTACTGGCAACCACAGCCGCCAGTATTTTTCTGTTAAAACTACGGAACATTTTTCACAGTGTACATAATGCTTAACAAATAAAAATGATAAATGATTTACTATGGATCACTTAAGGGTCCACTGATCGCTGGTTAAATCTTATGTTAGAATAATTTATCAATTGTATGCCCATAGACAACTTAACAATTTAATTAGGCTCTTGATATTTAACAGTGGCCACAAAGGCAAACGTTATCCTTTGCCACAAAGGCAAAATACAAATCCTAATAAACAATTCTCCTGTTCTTTTTTATCTCACGTTCATATATTCAAAATTGAATACCACTAATTAGTATTATTATTAATTATTATTATTAATAATAACATTGTTGGACAACTTTAAAGGAATATTTTAGTTGAATCAGTGATTCAATAATTAATAATAATACTAATAAGTGGTATTCAATTTTGAATATATGAACTTTGTTTCTTTGTGTCACACTGCCGCAGATATGTTGTCAAATGCTTTGAAATTTCCTTTTGATAGGTATTCATTTCTTCAGGGAATTTTAGAGATCTCGCAATTTTTTTCACCGTTGGCTGCAGTGCCTTATATACTGCTTCGATTTCATCAAGGTCTCTCCTCAGAAGTTCAAGAGCTCTTGCCCATTTTTCAAGAACATAGGCAGGCTCTTGAATGAGAGTCTCGTGTGCCAGTTCTTGCAAAATATGCTCAATGTTTTCTGCAGTTGGAACTTTTCGACAACTGTAGTTGTCCATGATGTAGTAATTCCTCCTGGTTGACATTGTAGAAGTCTATTCTGCAGCTTTCTAAGACAGCACATTCATTTTCTGAGACAAACTTGAAGTTGTTGAGCAAATCATTTCTTACAGATCCTTGTATTGCTTGCTCCAAGATAACCGGCGCAAGTTTTATTGGAAGATACTTTTCTTTCTGCCAGCCCAAATATATTATTCGGCCAACACTTTCCCACTTTTCCTTTCCAAAATCATGCCATAGAAAGGGTACTTTGAAGCTGTTGCCGAGTGTGCACTGTTCATAAAATTCATGCCAGAATTCTGATATCTCTGCAATCTCTGAAAACTCCACCAGCATCCTGACCCATCTCATATTGCCCATTTGGGAGAAGCAGCTTGACTTCTACTTCACTCTCCATGTGTGTGAGGCTTTCATCACAGAAGTGTGCAATAAATTCAGAAAAAGTCTGTCCACGGTGGACAACAATAATTTTTTTGTGGCAAAAATGGTTCTGGGCTTAGAAGGCAACATGTCCTCTAAATTTGTTTAATCTATCCTAGTGATGTCTTTTATGTGAATATTGTCACTACATCACTTGCATCTGTTAAGGCTGATGAGGAACTCTGAAAAGAAACATTTAGGTCGTAGGTATATAACATTCAGATCCTCCATGGAATGTAGATGAGACGCATCATCACTGACTGAGCTTAATCCAACGCTTTCCACAAAAATAACATCCAAGGCATCTGAAGATTGAATTATTGTGCTGGAAGAAGTGGAGAGACTCTGATCCTGATTATTTGTGTCCTCCGCTGTGTCTGAATCTGTGTTTGATATTTCCTCAACATCATCCGTTCCCTTCTTTTTTGTTGAGAGGTAGAACCTTATCATTGCCATGTGAATTTTTCCCATTTGGGAAAAATAACCGAATTGCCTCTTCAATCAGTTCTTTTTTTTCCAGTCTCTTGGCACACTCAGCTTTCTTATTCCACCTCCTTTTTTAGTTCTCATTTGAACAAAGCCTTCTCCATCATGGTGCATCCACCCAATCTCCTCTTTTCTTTGTCCCTGAACATTCCGTTTTGTAGTTGATTGCTGATCAGTTTCTGAATTATTCGTTTTTTGTCTTTTGTGTAATTTGGATTTGAGGCGTTCAAATAGCTTTGACTTCCTTTAAGTGAGTTTACTTTCCTGCCTCCTACAATATCCCATCACTGCCAGTCTGTCTCCATAGGAAGGCAAATAGCTTCTCATCTGTTCAGATTTGTTTGTGCATCTGTCTATAACAGACAGATATCTACACATCTATCATCCAGCCATCCCTCATTTAACCATCCTTTGATTATAGATCAATACAAGTGGATAGATTTATGAGAAAATGCTGCACAATTATGACCAAAAAAAATCATAATTGTCAATTACTCTTGCCAATATTGTCATTTCATATTCATTTACATGAATTTACAAATGTTTTCATCTCATTGTTGTGTATACATTTTCGCACGTTGGGATTAATTGTAACACTGTGTGACAACTAATCCCGCTGTGTAAACATTTTTTTGAAGTCTAGTTAACAGTTGCTAGGAGTATCTGACATGTTTCAATGTTTTAGGCAACAAAAGTTGGATTTAGGGACTTACACAGCCAAGTGAGAAATCGAAAAAAAAACACAATATTAAGAAATTTATCTCCATGAAAACATATCAAAACTTTTCAAAAATTCACAGATGATCGTCATCTGACAATGAGAGAAAAAGACCAAGCACAACTCAGTCGTCCCTGTGTAACTATGAAAAATATCCGTGCTACAATTAACCCCGCGTTACTTTGTTCCCCCACACTCCACTATTTATTACATGCAATTGGAAAGTGCATAATCGTGTTATTTATATGCATACTGATGAGAACGGGTTGGTGTGTAATCACATTAAGACAACCCAGTGCCACGGTAGTTTGTGACAGTCACAAAACTTTTGTTTTGTTGTGTTGTTTGTTTGTTGCGTTTGAACTTGTGTTCATGGACTCGATTTTCCCCTTTTTGTCATGTCAGTCAGCACGACCTTGTTTGTGTCACTCGGCATGACTTTTTTTCAAGTTTCAATTCCGCTGTGATAAAGGTCGTAAGGTCGCTGTGATCGAAAATATGTGTTTCCTATAGGTAAAAATTGAACACACCCTGTAAACACGAATATTACACTCATTTCCATCACCAAATCTGACAGTTCCCGAATTTTTTTTACATGTTTGAAAATTATCGGGAACTCAGAAGGTGTTCATAATGTTGTCAGGTCATTATTTCTCTCAGACAATGTGAGCCGTGACCATAAACGAGCATCAACGATTTTCTCCCAAGAGAAAAAATTAACCTGCGAGCTTGTACAACAGCAAAAATTAAAGGAAGGAATAATATTTCTGGATCCAAGCCTCCACTTGTTTCAAGTGAGGGTACTATTTAAACATCCATTAATATCACACATTTATATGAAACTTATAAAGTCTCAAGGAATCTCTGACATCAATATTTTAATAATTTGTCAAATTGAACTGCTATCTTGACATCTGGGATTTCATTAGGGAGCTGAAGGTTAGGTTCATAGTTTTATTTTGTTGATAGTTTTACAACAAACCATCAATGTATATCACATTTTTTGTTGTTTGCCTATGGCATCTGATAGAGGGTTTGGACCCGGAAACAATATTTTTGTCTTCCATATATGGTGGTGTGTGACATCAGGCTTAACAAGCGGATATGTCCAGAGTGTACAGTGTGGGCAAAGTGTGGCAACAAGAACCTTAACTTATATTTTAATTAGTAATTATTTTTAAAAGCAAAACATTTTCATCTTTTATAAGTCATGATTCAGTCCCCATACTTTTGTGGTACTATACAATTTTTTGTGAATGAATAAATGTGAGTGTCTGATTGAAAACTTAATGTGTAAAATTAAACCAATATTGTGCTATATTAATAATGGTATATTAATAAAGAGTTTCTGCACATTACCAGCTGATGGTTTTGATCTTATTCTAAACCCTTTCATCTATACTCAAAACTATGCTGTTCAGATGGGTAGCTATTCATGGCAAGAGATTATTTAAATTTACCTACATGTGCTAAATATTAAAACGTTTTTCTGAATTGGTTTTAGAAACCTCAAGTGATTCTAGAAGTAGCATAGGTGTTATAGTCTGTTCTATGTCAGAGCCCATTTTTTCTGGCCACAACAAGTGAAGACAAATGTTGTCCTAGACTGAGCGGTCGTCTTTATTTTTTGACCGCAGGGCGACCACATAGGGTTTAGGGAAGACTGAATAGACTTCCAACGGATATCCAGTGGTTTGAACTGGCAGCTGTGCTGGCATAGTCTGTCTAATAAATTAAACATTGCTGCCCTTATTGCTGTTTACAGCTTCCTAATAATATGCCACTGGGTAAATTAAAAAAAATTATATCCTGATTCAAGTTAAAGATATTAATATAAATAGGCCATATTTATTAAATATAATTGAAGGCAGGACAAATCTCCTTGACTGATAGCATATCAGCATATATTATTTTGTTATATATAAAATTGTTTAAGATTCAAGTTTTTTAAACATTTATCTCCCTGGGAAAGGGCCATAGTAGCCAAAGTTTGAACCTGACTATTTGGATTTAAGTTGTTTGGATCATTGATTTCCATTAAACTGAGGATTTGAGAGTGACTGTTAAAGCACCTGACATGCAGAGAACATTAATACAAATCTTCATACTAGAAAAAAGCAGATGGACCACCCTCACATCTGCCACAAGCCGAGATGCAACAGAAATAGGCTCTGGTTTACCGTCTCTGTGTTGCCAGACTCTGTCTGCTACTGCACAGGTTCCGATGGCTGCTATCAGATGTCTGCAGGCAACCTGCCTTGACCAGGAACCCTGCTGCAGCTCTGTGCTGTGGCTTCACTCCTCAGAACTACAGGGGCCTGTGCAAGGCAACGCAACGCACATCCCACTGTGGGTGACCTGCTTCCGGCAGATGTCCCATTTGTAGGGCCGAGGACGATTCCACAACAAAATGTGAATGAGGAAGGGGTTGGGGGTGCATTGGGGTTGCGTAAAAGGGAGCATCCTCTTGCTTGTGAGTCTGATGCTTCCGTTTGGCGATAGCTTGTAGACATCGAACAATGAAAGAGAGCTTGTTTTTCCTCTCTTAGCTTTCACAAGCAACTGTAATAGGTAAAGTGTGCACAGTGCACATTTTATTTTGTGGATATCTGGAGCTCACATGCATCAACAATCAGATGAAGCTTAACAGGGACGTGCACATACATTTTGAGGGGCAGGGGCTCAAGTGGAAAAAAGGGCACTTCTCATATTTGTTTAAATTTTTTCCAAACAAAATGTTAAATATATTAAAACAACTTTTAAAAAAAAATCCCTCACACTCACCCAATTGTTTCATGTTGTTTTATTTTCCAACGTCTACAAAATAATCAGTTCACATAGAGACCATTGTCTTCCTTACAATTCACTAATTTTATCACAAGAACAGGCAACAACAAAGGAAACGAAGCCACAATGTGTATGATTTCTATGCTAAAGTTTCAAGTATATATACTGTACATAGAATAAATGACTGCACAAAGGAAAAGGACATATTTTCAAGCCAATAAACTGTTTTAATTATTTTGGTGTTATTGGGACGCCAACAATGACCTTCCCACTAAACTGAAAAAGGCAGTTGGTGCTAATTTGTTATTTTACATGACAAAAACCTGCTAAATTAATTAAAACACACTTCAAAAAATGATTGACAAAATACACAAATACAGCAGCTTAACTAATTATTATTATTAATAATATTATTGTTGTTATAATTACACTTACTGTACCACGCACACACACACACTACACTGATGGTGAAAAGAACTTTGTTTCACATTTGAGGCAGGGCTGCTAAGATCTATCAGCATACACAACATATAAAATGGATAGTTATTAGATGAGGAGTCTGACATCAAACTTATCAAGTTATTGCTTAAGGTGGGACATTTAATGCACTGTTCAATTTTGAGATGTTGGTCTATTTTGCTTTCATGTCTACTTTTGCTCTAATGGAAAGGAAATATCCAAAATACACATTAAGGTGTTTGTTTTAAGCCTTCTATACCCTCGTCTGTTTGCTTCTGTAGATTTCTTCTTTAACCTAAACAAGCTGCATATACTGTATATCTGAATATTTAAACATAACATTTCAAGGGAAAATACTCTTGATGTAAGTGATATGAACTAATAACTGGTGATATGCTTTAGTTTTTTTCCCTATCCATCTGCATTGCCTGCAAGTTAGCACATTTTAATTACTTAATGCCTACATATCAATGAGGCAATTATGATGACGTTATTAATTTTACTGTATTCAGCGGTCGTTTCTTCATTTAGTTAGCATGTAAGTTAATGATATACTGCCTTAGCGAAACTTTAGCTAACTCAGCTCAGATGTGATGGATGTTAGCAAAACAAAATTTGCGGTTTGTCTTTTGGATAATTGCCTCGAATTCACAGCTATTCTGTTCATCACCAATCACCTCCACGCCAAGACGAACGCTACTGGAAAGGAGGGAGGGCTTCACTTCTGCGGCTCTCTGCCTGATGTGCCAAACGTGCTGCACACAGCTGTGCGCGTACGCGCACTACATGTAGACGCGGATGGGAGAAAGGCATCGGATTCGGAACTCTCAGCATTTCCCGACCTGACCTGAGATTTTCTATTTGTTTGACAGGGAAAGCTGTGCACCAAAAGACGCACGCACGCACGCACACACACTTATTTTAAAAAATCCCAGAAAAAAGGGCACTTTCTCTCCAGGAAGAAAAGGGGCCTGGGCTCAATACCCCAAAGACCCCCGCTCTGCATGTGCCTGAAGCTTAATATTTTTAACACTTTTTTTTGCAAAAGCTGCAGATATTAATATATTATACATATCTTTCAATTCAATGTGTTTGTGCAGTTCATAAGATGCCATTAGCATTTGGAACAAAGCTCTAGTAAAATATGTTCATATCACTTTTAAGTTTATGTGGACACTAGTTGCTTGAAAACCTATTGCTATGGAATTGCACTCGATAAATTATCAAAACAATAATCAATTGGATGTAATTTCCATTTTACTTTTTAAGTGTTTATTCATTGTTATCTATTGTTTGTCACTTGTCTTTCAATTGTATATTGAGAGAGTGATACTGGCTGTAATACCTGTTTTTTCTAAGACAAATCTCATGGCAGTATGTAAATATTTTATGAGGTGGCTAATAATATGATTTAATTTGTACGTTTAAGTATGATCTGCCTTCACAACTCTACCGGTTTGGTTTTGGGTCGGGGGGGTGCTTCAGTATTGGTTTTCTTTTAATAATTGTAGTTTTTTTATACGGTTCACATCATATGAATTAGCCACCTCATAAAATAGGAACAAACTCCCATCAAGTCAGGCTGGTTCTTACTCTTACTCTTACAATTGAAAATGGTTAATCTATAGAAAAACTGTCAATATGGATTTTGCACAGTATGCAAACATTTTTCACACAGTATGTTCATAGTATGGTTTTACGTGTAAATCCCACTTGATCACAGTTCCTGAACAAGCAGTTCATGTTGACCAAAAAGGCCACTCTTTCACATGCTTGAAAGTATTGCCTATCTGAGCGATTATCTGCTTCAGTGACTTTTCTTATTACAAAAATCTTCTTTCCTGGTCTAGCCAAACCCCTTAAACATACAAAAACCCAGTTATATGTCCAGTGATGCACTGCTAGAACTGTAGTCCTTGTACAGATGTCGCCTGTACACCTTTTCTCTCAAATCTAATTCTTGGTAATTGACCTATTACATAAAATATTTGGCATGTGTGCATGTGCAAGGGCTCTTGATTGAAAGGCCAATATGTACATGTGGCCGGATGTGTTTTTGCTCTGTGGTTCTGTACCATAAGTCTGACTCTTGTGTATGCCATGTGTGTATGTCAGTGTGTTTCTCTAGTTAATATACAGTACATGGGCCATCTGCTAGGCCTGCATCCATGTATGTACTGTAGTGAAACTTAGGAGACTTGTTTTACTGTGTACTGTTTGTTTTACAAACTGATATAGTCAATTATTTAAACATTAACATGAATATGTCAACATTATGACAGAGTGTAATTAATGTAAATGATGAGACTAAATGTCTATTGTGAAGTGGTTTGTGCCAAGGCCTAGTACTATTCAGTGTAAAAATTAAGAAAGAAATTTGATCTCAGTATAGGGGGCAATTATAGCTATTACCAAAACATTCACTATGACTTTTTCACCATTAAACTGTAAATTTGTTGCTTATTTATAGTTAGTAAGGTTAAGGTATTGGGTAGGATTAGGGATGTAGAGTATGGTCATGCAGATTATGTGCTTTATCAGTACTAATAGTGAGAATTGCCCCCTATACTGACGTGTTACCAAAGGTTTTGTTGAACACACATCTCTGAGAGATGTGTTATTTTTCAGTTTAATTACAATACCTGTTTTACGACTGCATTTTTACCATTTAAACCCAAATAATAAAGTTGATCAAATTTAACTTGAGTTATCTTGAGTGTGTTCCATCGAAGCAAAAGGGAGCAAATGCAGAAGGATGTCTGAGGTTCATATAATTTATTACATTTTATTTCTGTTGTTGAGAAGCAGCCCTACATTTATATAGAAAGTTAAATTAAAAAAAGAAAATATAGAATCCATATTGGGATATTGGGAAAAAAAATATCATTGCAATTTTGACAAAACTGTATAGTTTGTAATTGGAATTTTCTATTTGAAGTGCCAATAAGTGCTGTGTATATCAAACATTAGATGTACATTAGTAATACTTGATGTGAACTACACTACTTGTCTATACGTTTGTTTTCCGTTTCTATTTAGAAAGATAATAAAAAATAAACCTGAAAAGTCAAAACTCGCATCTGTAATCACTTAGTAATATGGCATAATTATACCATAACATGCTAAATAAAATGTATTTGCTAAATAATGTTCATTTATGTTACATTTATTTTATTGTTAATTTTATTATTGTAATGCATGTTTCTTATTGTAACTCATATATTGTTTTTTGTTGTTTTTAATGATTTCAAATCTTTTTTATAACTTTTAAAAATATCATATAAGCTTCCCGTTTTAAAGTTTTGTCTTACTACAACCTGATCCATATTTATATCAAGTGGTGCTCACTCATTGACCGACAGGTGGAGTTGTCAAGCTGGAATGTCAGGTACTGTAGAGCTCCATGTCATCTGCTTGTTGTGCTGTAAGAAGCATGTTCGTTTCTGTTTGGATCCAGAGAAGTTGGACCATGTAAGGATTTTAACATCAACTCTGATACTACAGTCTGTTGTCATCGCTTCAAGAGTGCAAATGTCATTGACCCACAGTATGACAGGTACTAAAGAAAACGTCTAAAGACCACTTCAGGAAAACGTAAACAACGCTGGTTCAGAAGAACTTCCTGTTTCAGTTTTTTATTACTGCACAAAAGTTTGAACACAATACAACCAACAGAACATTTATTACCAAATCCAAATGTTAGTTATGTTAAAATGTTATGTCTTTAAGGTTTAGGCTGTGTGTGATTTAAAAAAATAAAATAAACAATGGAAACGGAAGTTCTGCTGGACCAGTGTTTACTTGCCAAGTGATTTATAGGGTATTTGTACCGTCACATTACCAAATCAGAGAACAGGTCCAGTTATAAGTAGCTACATTTGCTTGTCAGCAGGGCCGGATTATCCAATGGGCATTATGGGCACCGGTGTCGTGCCGAAAACACACTCCCTGCCAGATTATGCACCCCCCTCCTCACAATGGTTAGGGTGAGGATTAGGTGTTAGGGGAGGGGTTAGGATTAGGATTGGGTGTGGCGAGGGGTTAGAATTAGCCAATCGGACAGCGTGTAATTGAAGGGGGTGCAGAATCTGGCGGGGAGTGTGTTTTTATGGAACGCGAACGGGGACAAAACATATAACGCGAAACGCGTGAAATTTGGACGCGTCAACATGACAATTTTAAACGTGACTTTTTGTTCCGTGTAAACGCGAACGTTTCTATCGTCTTTATGCGAAGTTTTTGGCCGTGTTATTTGAAGACACGATCCTTTGTGTCGCCATAACGCAATATTTTTGGCCGTGTTTTTAGTTATGTGTTTAAACGAACGTTTTTGTCGTGTAAACAGGTCATTTGTGAGCGTGTAATATTTTGACTCTTATTATGATGCGTGACATACTAATCTTTATGTTTTAGCTGAACTGCTGCCAATTTGAGGTCAAAAAATAAATTAAAATCCCTAATTATATATCGCTGTTATTTAATTGCTTCTTATGTGGCATACATATATTTATATTCTATCCTGTGTTGTATGGTGTATAACTTAAATATATTTACGTTTTTATATACAACTTAAAGGTCACTGCACACACACAGTATATTACAGCCTATTACATCACTTATGTCTTATATAAGTTTTAATGCTGATTTTTAAAGAAGATATTTGTCAAATAAAATGTATTTATTGAAAAGGGTTTAAACTATGTTTTTCATGCTTCAATGTAACCATTATGTCCAAAATGCACATATGTGGATAAGGTAAAGTCATGGTTAGAATACCAAAAGACATTAAAGAGACCTTTGTACTGACTCAAGCAGAGATGAACAGCCCACAGCCCATAAAAGGACAACCTTTCCCGGCATTATCTTAAAAACTTCCAGCTTCTTGCATCATGAACAGCACTGTGGCAGCAGTGGAGTCATTCAGGTTCCTGGGCACCACCATCTCTCAGGACCTGAAGTGGGACAATCACATAGGCTCCACTGCTAAAAAAGCCCAGCAGGACATGTACTTCTTACATCAGCTGAAGAAGTTCAACCTACCACAAACTCTATTAAAACAGTTTTACTCAGCTGTCATAGAGTCTGTCCTCTGCACATCCATCCCTGTCTGGTTTGGCTCAGCCACAAAATCAGACATCAGAAGACTACAGAGGATGGTTCGGACTGCTGAGAAGATCATTGGTGCTCCCCTGCCCACCCTCCAAGAACTGTATACATCCAGAGTGAGAAAAAGGGCTCAGAAAATCACCCTGGACCTCTCACATCCAAGCCATCATCTCTTCACAATGCTGCAGAGCACTGAGCACCAAAACAACCAGACACAAAAACAGCTTCTTCCCTCAGGCCATCTACCTCTTGAACAGTTCAATGTTTTTACACACCGTGCAATTAATAACTCTGTGCAATAATAATTAAGTGCAATATTAATTATATCCTCCAGATAATACACTATCTATTTTTATACAACTTTTTCTGTAAATTATATTTCATTCATTCTGCTGTATATAGCACATACCTTGTACTACAATAGTCTATTCTTATTTTTTACTTGTACATATGTACATACATACATAGCTTTACTCTCTATATCTTTATCTTATGTTTATTGTATTGTATTTCTTAATTTTTATACCCATAGGCCCTTATTTAAATCATTGTGTACTGTATTCTATTGTATATGGTCTCTGTGTACTGTTGTTGCTGTTTCTGTGTACTGGATGCTCCTGTCACCAAAACAAATTCCTTGTATGTGCAAACATACTTGGCAATAAAGCTCTTTCTGATTCTGATATTAAAAAATAAGAATAAATAAAAGAGTGTGCGGTTTTCATTGTAACTTGTACGGTATCATATGGAATATACACAGTGGTCGAAAGTTTACATACACCTTGCAAAATCCTAAAAACGTTTGAAATTTAATTTATTCAAATAAGTGTAATTTTGAAGATTTGTTTTTATTTTAGTACTGCCCTGAAAAAAATATTTCACATATATTCCACAACACAGAATAATAACTGAATTTATAAAAAATAACCCCGTTCAAAAGTTTACATATTGCTTATTCTTATAATGCTGTATGATGTACCCAGACAATTATAGTTTTTGTGTTGTCTGACTGTTGTTTAAGAGTTTTTTGTTTATGAACCATTTAACTTGTACACTGATCTTCAGAGAAATCCTCCAGGTCCTGCACAGTCTTTGATGTTCAGTATCTTCTGCATGTCTGACCTCTGTCCAGCAGTAACTCTGATGTTGAGTTGATCTTTACACACTGACATATAATAGTTGTGTATGCTTGTTGTCAGTCTGTAAAGATGAATCTACCATAGTCACAGCTTGACATTGGTCAAACATGCAGAAAATGCTGAAAAATCAAAGACCAGTGAACAGTTTAATGGACCAGGACAACTTTAAACCCTTAAACAACTATCATAAAACCACACACACTGTCATTGTTTTTCCAGGTAACATTGTACTGTATTAAGAATCAGGTGTATGTAGACTTTTGACCACCATACTGTATATCTCTTCATAGGCGTGTCTATATGTAATGTGCAGGGCAAATTTCAAAGCTTCAGATGTGGTTAAAAGTTTTTACAAACCTCATTGCTAATATGTTCTTGTGAAATTGCAACAGAATGTACATTTAAATTAATTTAAACAATGTACATTTAGACAATAAAAGGCCAATTCCAAAAAACAATCTCTTTATTATATTTTTGTAACATTATTTACAACATTTATTTACACAAATAAATGACTTGATTTGTTTTTAATACTCATTATAAAAGATCTTAATGAAATTAAGAACTTAAAGTAATAGTTCACCCAAAAATGAAAATTCTGTCCTCATTTACTCGCCCTCTTTTTTATTTCAATCTTCCGCAGAACAAAAAATATATATTTTGAAGAATGTTGGTAACTGGCACCTATTCAGTTGCATTGGTTTTCTGTCCATACAATAGAAGTGAATGGGTACCACTGATGTTTGGTTACCAACTTCAAAATATCTTCTTTTATGTTCTGCAGAAGAAAGAAAGTCATACAGGTTTTAAATGAAACAAGCGTGAGCAAATGATGACAGAATGTCCATTTGTTTGGTGAACTAACACTTTAAGGTTGTCAGGTTTTTAATGACAATACAAAGCAAAATGAAAACTTAGTTTCTATTTGAATTGTATTTAAGTAAATTACTCTCTGTCATTGTCAATATTTTCAAGGAAGTTAATATTTTGCTCCAGAAGATCAGTTCCTAAATCATCCCGCCTCCCACCAAGTGGGTTGACAAGCTTCACAAGCTGTTCCATGTGTCTGTCTTGGAGGTTTAATTGGTTGGCAGGAATCTCAACAGCCTCTGGCCAGTGGAATACAGTATGAGAACCAGGAGGAACAACAACTTCTGCAGCTGGGGGAGTGTACATTTCTTCAACTGGTTCCTCATCTACTCCAAGAATTCCCTGTATACCAGTCTGGTTTCGATGTAGCTGCAAGAGACATCCTCGAATAAAGATCTGGTGGGGAGACATGTAACGTGCAGTTCGTAGCTTGTGGTGGTTCCACTGATTAACAAACAGTAGCAGATCTCTGTTGATTCTGGGTATATACACATAATGCAGTGCCCAGAGATGCATTTCATTGGTGCTGTCAATTTTACCCTCACTCTCCAAAAGCATGAATAAGGTGTAGTAAGTATTAGTGATGCCCCGCCAAACATCACCCCACAGTCTCTCAATCCTGTGATTGTGCGTGCTCCTTCCTCTCAGAGCACTTCCTCTGTTTGAGCCCCTAAAAACGTTCATGAAAAGACAGACTGCATTATTCTCCCCTCCAAAATCACAGCGGACTCTTGAAGGTAGTCCGTGTTTACCAATGGCCTCTACAAAAATATCAAAAACAGTGTTGCTCTGATTGTTGTCAGAAGCCTTCAAGAAAACAACAAGTCTGCTGTAGCCATCAATTCCACCGTGTATGACAATTCGCCACCTTAAAAAAATGAAGAGAGGGTTATTAGATGGAAAAAATACTGTAGCATTGATAAAACTAAAATAATTAGGCCTACAGTATGTGACTGGCCGTCATCTCAAAAATTTGTATACAAAGTACTGGAAAGTAACACTACTTGATTTGTTTGTATTTGCTCCCATCTGTAAAATCACAGGAATATAAATCTGGTAAATGTATTTGTTGGTTTTAACACAGTGCTACTTTATCTTTGTAACCTAAAAGAAAAAAAGAACTTTATTACCTGATTAACTTGTGATTGCCATCCAAGTGCCATAATGAGTTTGGGCCTGCAACTTTATAGATTCTTCTGTGTAGTCTTCGCATGGTGACCCTCTGGGCTGCTCCCATTGGATTGGTCCTGATTAAACTTTGTCACACTCTGTGCCGCTGCACTACAATCCCCTGACCTGCCAGACGCGCTCTCACTGCTTCTGCCCCAAGCACATCATTGCCTCCAACTAGTTCTCTGACTAGGTTATCAAGATCAGAGTCTGATAGATTGGTGTATCTGTCTCTAAGTGAAATGTTGAATTTCCTGTTAATAGAAAAAACAGCACATGAGAGACTGAACACAATATAATTAAATAATTGTCTTGCTAAATATAAAGTGAATAATGTACCCAATGCATATCAGATACAATGCTAACATTTTTGATATTAGAAGCACATTTGATATATCTTCTCTATCCATCTCAAAAATTTGAGAAACACATATATCTGCACTTTTAAATTATACATAAATGCATGAAAGATGAAACAATGTGGATGTTGCAATAGTTTCAAGTTCACTAAATATCTGTACAATTTAAAGCATAAGGAGAGTATAAACTGCTGAGAACAATAACCTCACCTTAAACGTCGCTTTACTGTTCGTTTGGACACTCCCAAGATTTCTGCCATCTGTTTTGTTGAAAAATTATATTCCAGCAGAAACAGCAACTGTTCCTGTGTAATGGAATATTGTGGACGACCAGGTAGACCCCTCACCAATGGAACACTGTAAGCCTGGGGGACTAAGGTTAACAGAATAACAGGTTAAATAACAAATCATAAACAAATCGTAGCCAAGTGATTAATATTTCAGTCAGTCTGGTTATGTGGACCATACCTTGCAGTTGAGTTAAAGTTTCCAGAATATGATTTCCAAATCATATTTCCAAACACTTTCCAAAGTTTCCAAACACAATCCAGGATAGCATTTGCTGTTTCTGCATCCAGGAGTCGCACTCTGGACCATACCACACTTCTGGCCATTGTCTGCATTCTGTAGTTCATAAACATAATTAATTAGGTACTCTGTCTTAGACTTTGAGGCTAGTTAAATATACTGCATAACTACTAGTGGCAAATAAAAAATATGTTGCGTTTTGAAAAGAGGTTATCAGTAAAGTTTAGTTTAGTAAAAAAATGTAATGTGAATATTTGCTGTTGTTAAACTCAATGACAACACCCTTAAGAAATTAACCATGATGGCATGGCATTCAAGTTGCTGGAAGTCAGCCATCTTATAAATGTAATGTTTTTGGACATACCTGGTTATGATAATATTCAAATCATCCTCTGTGTGATAAGAGGACGCCAATCCAATGCAGTCCGTAAAGGTTCTTTGACAGTTTAATAAAAAACTTCTAAGAGCCATCCTAGAGAGCATTCAACTTTTCCACCTTCGGAGACAAAAACCGCCAAAGTTAAAAAGGGGATTCTGGGACGTAAAGATGAGATGACAACCCATGACATAGGACTGACATCACAACCAACGTATCACTCAGAACTTTATACGTTTGCCTACGTACATGCCAACGTACAATTACAATCTCATTCGCGAACAAATGTTACGTGTGACGTCTGCATAGGTATTTGATTACCTAACAGCGCATCATCCCTCACGCAAAAAATGTTCGTCTGATGTTTATATACGTATATAGCAACGTGCCATCGCATCACAAATGCAAATATAATCTTAAACAGAGCAACGCTATTGGCTGGTGTACGGTCTGACGCGATCACCCGAACTCAACCTTCGTATTTACGCGTACAAAATTGTCATGTTGACGCTCCAAATTTCACGCGTTTCGCGTATATGTTTTGTCCCCGTTCGCGTTCCATATGTTTTCGGCACAACACCGGCCCAGGGGCCCATGCGCGCTTGGGTTCCAAGAAGGGGGGAGAAAATGTAACATAACCATGTTTTCGCTATATTAATTCTGCAGAGTGCCTGTCTGGCCCGCACACACGCAAGTGCGCACACAAAACAGTGTTTCTAACGTACGCAAGTCTGTCTCTTGATATAGTAACTTTTACAAGCTCTTTAGCAGCTTTTGTTCAGGAGAAGCACAAAGCGAAATATCCAGCGACCATAAAGCTTTCATTCAGTGGGAAAATGTCACCAGTGCTGTCCCGCGAGCGCAATGTCTCCTTTTCCCCGCGCAGGGATCTCAGTGAGCGTCAGGAAGAAGCAGCACATTCCACAGGTGACTCCTGAATGAAATGAGTACAAAACAGCGTTTCCAACAACCTGTCACTGTTATCGACTGTTTGAATGTATAAATATGAACACATTTCGTCTGTAAATATGCATATGGTTACCTAGACAGAGGCTGTATGAAAGAATATAGCCAAAATCGCCGCTTTTTATGGTGATTTGTTAAATGTCGCGCTAAATCACTAAACTGAAAATATGTAAATGAAAACGGCGTTATTGTTGTAAATATAATCCATAGGCTAGAATACCCTCACGGCTGTCTTTAAAAACTCAAAAGGTAAGTTTTTTACATGTATTTGGTGGTGTTTCTTCGCCAATAATGAATTTTGATATAACGTTGATCAGGTCTAACTGCCTTACTTTACCGATTTTTAGCCTTCGTTATTAGAAAATCCAGAGTGCTTTGCAAAATGTTTACTTACACAGACTCGTGTAAGTATACCTATAATATTCGTTAATGCCGTTTAACACACACGCTTACACAAGAACGTGAGTCACAAATAACGTTTAACCAAAGGACAAATTACTCTTGTATAATCAATGACAAAGTCTGCCCTTTTATTCTTAGACAAATTAAAATGTTTATAAGAAAATATTACTTAAGAATATTCTTAAGAACGTCCTATAATTTATCTTAATAAAGTTCTTATATTTTCTCTTAAGAACAGTTTTGTGAATCCGGCGTGTTTGTGTGTGAATTATGGAAGAACCTGATAGAACTGAATTAATAGGTAGAGCTGAGGCAGTGTGTGCTTGCAAATGCCAGTGAGTTACATTATGCAGGGAAATGTCTTGATGTTGTTGCTACTGGTCCAGAAAAGCATTGTTGTGTTGTAAATCTTGTATGATGGAGGATGTGTACAGGTGTTGATATTGTCCTTCAGGTTGTGATCATAGTTTGTAATTTGGCAATGTAATCCTGTATAAGATAGAGGTGTTGTCTACATGTAGTACCCTGTAGGCTATTTCAAAACTTTATTGTGCGTACGTGCGTATGGGGGGGTCTACAAGACACTTGTGCCCAGGGGCCCCTGAATTCTTAATCCGGGCCTGGGCAGAGCCATGACAAAGTCTTTGGTTATGTGTAGAGAGAAACGTATTATTGTCCTTTTGACAATAATATGCGTTCTCTCCAGTGTCTCGTCATTGGCCCCGCCCCTCTCGTTTCCTGTATTGTTTCCCGGCGTGTTGATTACCCTCACCTGCCCTGTGTCGTTATCCTTCATTTGTCTTCCCTATTTAATGCCCTCATGTTTCATTGTCCTGTGCTGAGTCATTGTATGTGTGCGCTATGTGCCTTGTACCGCGTTTCATGTTAAGGTTTATATGCTTCGTGTTTTTGTTCCCCGATTTCCTGCCTTGTCTTGCCCTGTGTGTCCCGTTCTGTAAGTGTGTGATTTATTATCTTGGTTCTTGTTTTTGCCCCCTTGTGGGAAGTTTTTGGTTTACAGTTGTTGTATTTTAGTTATCTTATCAGACACCCCCTCGTGGGTATTTCCTTTGTTCTCTGTGTTTCGTTAATTAAAGTCTTGTTTTTGTTAACCCCTTCATCCCCGCTGCCTGCATTTGGGTTCTTTCCACCACGCCGAGTCGTGACAGAATGACCGAACCTACTATGAACCCAGTAGGCAGCATGGGCACGAGACGGTCCCACCAGGCTCGCCTCCTCTGTGGCATTCGTCAGGGGAACGTGGACATCGAGGACTATCTGGATAGGTTCCTGGATGCCGCAGATGCGGATGTCTTCGGGGAGGAGGAGGTGGCGGTGCTTTTTAACGCCGGTCTCAGGGACCCCCTGTCGCGGGCAGAGATGCGGTCATTGAGACCGCTGGACTTCGATGTCGTGTGGCGGTACGTCATGAACCGACCGGAGTCCAGGGTCTCAACATGACACAACCACCCATCTCAGCTGGCCGCCATACAGGAGGGTCAGACCCTGCAGATCGGGGTTATAGGCATCGCCACACCGCTCTCCTCACCCCCTGCAGCCTCGCCACCAGTCAGCCTTGGTGGCAAGCGGGGGAGACGTGAGTCCTGGGGGTCCACATCCGAGGAGTCCCAGCCAGAGCCAGCCGTGCCTTTTGCCTCTTTTCTTCAGCCGACCTCCAGGCGGGTGGCTCGGCTGAAGAAAAAGATGCAGCGGCGGGCAGCGCGGACTCCATCCCAGCCGGTGCAGCAGCCAATGTGTCCAGTCCAGCGTCCAGTCCGGTGATCCAGCCGGCGTCCAGGCCGGTGATACAGCCGGCGTCCCAGTTGGTGATACAGCCGGCGTCCAGCCGGTGCAGCAGACGGCCTTCCAGCCGTCGCCCAGCCTTGTCCCGCCGACATTCCAGTCGGCGGTTCCCCCTATGACCCCCCCAAGTCCCCCAGGACTCCGCGCCCTCGAGCGCAGCCGGGGACTAGGACTATTCCCCCAAAGACTGTTCCTCCCATTAACCCTTGTCTGTCCCCACCCCCCTCCCATGTTTATTATTTTTATTATCCCACCCCAATCCTGTTGTTATCTTGTCATGTCTGCCCCTGATTTTGTTTTCTCTGTATTGCCTTGTCTCGTCTGTCTACCCCTTGGTGAGCACCTGGAGGTGCTCATTAAAGGGGGGGCTTCTGTCATGGTTCTGCCTCACCTAGTCTTGGATTGCCTGGTCCTGAGGCAAAGCCATGACAAAGTCTTTGGTTATGTGTGGAGAGAAACATATTATTGTCCTTTTGACAATACTGTAATATGCGTTCTCTCCAGTGTCTCGTCATTGGCCCCACCCCTCTCGTTTCCTGTATTGTTTCCCGGCCATGTTGATTACCCTCACCTGCCCTGTGTCATTATCCTTCGTTTGTCTTCCCTATTTAATGCCCTCATGTTTCATTGTCCTGTGCTGAGTCATTGTATGTGTGTGCTATGTGCCTTGTACCGCGTTTCATGTTTAGGTTTATATGCTTCGTGTTTTTGTTCCATGATTTCCTGCCTTGTCTTGCCCTGTGTGTCCCGTTCTGTAAGTGTGTGATTTATTATCTTGGTTCTTGTTTTTGCCCCCTCGTGGGAAGTTTTTGGTTTACAGTTGTTGTATTTCAGTTATCTTATCAGACACCCCCTCGTGGGTATTTCCTTTGTTCTCTGTGTTTCGTTTAATTAAAGTCTTGTTTTTGTTAACCCCTTCATCCCCGCTGCCTGCATTTGGGTTCTTCCACGCAAACCGTGACATTCTCTTTTTCTGGCTCTGACTGCATTGGTTTAGCTAACGAAGCTGTCACGTCGTGAACGAACGACTCAAACCCGAGGAATTGTCAGATAAGAGGTGTTGTGAGCTAATCATAGACTAAAGACCCAGGTAAACAATGAATTAATCTTTTCTGTTTCTTATAGCATTATAGTTTTGTATTGTTTGTAATGTGATCAACGTTTGCATAAGTAGTAGATGTGTTAGGAAAGTAACATGTAACATTTTAATTATATTTTGCTAAAATGAATGAAATGAACGATATGACTCAAAAAAAGATTTGTTCATTTTGCTGAGCGAGACTCAAAGGTCAGAGTCAGTAAAATGATCCGAACTTCCCATCACTAGGGGTAACATTTCCGCCACACGCTTGCGGTATTCAGCCAATCACAACGCACTGCTCAACTGGCCAATCAGAGCACACTGTGCTTTCCAGAGCGATGAGTTTTTTAAAAATCAATGCGTTTTAGAAAGGCGGGGCATAGAGGATAGTCCCATGGCCGAGAAGCAGTGGCGGAGCCAGAGGGGGGTCCAAGGTGGCACTGAACACCCCTGACATCCAATTGGCCACCCTGGGTGCCACCCCAAAAATTGATTCGCTACTTATGTTGATTGACATCTGATTTCACCGTTCATTGAACAACACTTTTATTTTGACGTTCGGGGCCCATGCTTGCACTTGCACGTGACATCACCGCACATGAAATTCAAGCGAGTCTAGTTGAGAATGAGAACGGAAAAAAGTTGTGCGATGGATTGTACAGCGCAAAATCTGAGATTTATTTTTAAAGACTGACGAAAGAGAGAAAAGAAGCAAATGGACCGCTGCAATTTGCTAAACTAATGGAATATTCAAAAGTACCCGCTTGCTTGCTAGCCATTTCAAGTCCGACCCAGCCAGGTACGTTTTTATTTTTGTTGAACCATACCATTATAGTGTTATCTACCTACTTTCTAACGTTACACTTTTAAATGTTGCGTAAATGTAAAGTTTTCCCAGCATTTTCTAACCTTAGATAAATATAAACAGTGTTGGGAGAGATCCTCTTATTTCTTTTAACATTCTAAGCAGGTGTACTTCATACAAATTTAAAGCTTAAGTTATACTCGTGTGTAGGACCTACGGCGTAGCCTACGCAGAGCCGCGTACCCTGTGCGTACCCTACGCCGTAGCCTGATGCGCACCTCTCCAAAAATGTAACAATGCATCAACTCAACGCGGACCCTACGCGGACCGCAAGCGCTGTGATTGGTCTGTTTGAACCCCTCCCTCAGGTCAAAAAAACTCTGCGATAGCATCATGTTTACTCAAACGCATTTCCGAATGAATTATCTAAGTAAATTATTTGTGCTTCTGTATTTAACATCTCAAGCTGCAACAAAAGTGACCGTTTACTTTCAGCTATCACTGCTAATGCTTCTCAAACGAGCTCATTCTTCTTCGGCTCTTGTCTTGGTTACACAAGTAACACGCGCGTGGACACTGACGCCTAGTGGTTATTGCCTGTCGACGCGGACAACGACGCAGAAGTGTAAAGGAAAACTGACACGTAACCTATGGCGTAGAGGCGTAGGTCCTACGCACGACTATAACTTAAGCTTAGAAGGAAGAAATACGTTTCCGTCTTTAGCCTTGGCTTTAGGATTCCTAAACAACTTTTCATTGTGTAAGTTTATGTTAGGTTCCATTAACAGATAGTAAATCGGTTCCCAACATAACATACATTGTTTACATCAGGGTCGGAAATTAACAGAGGCTTTGTAAAAAATGACAACAAGGTGAACAAATCTGCTCTCCAAGTTCAAGACAAAAGAGGAAAAATAGTCCATGCATAATAAAAAAACTAGCTATGGCAGTCGCAATCTAAATAAGATTTAGGTGAAAATGAACGAATGTGGATGACCGCTTCTTTGCTCTGCTACAGCTTTGAGCATTACAGCCAATCAAGTTCACGGTATGAATATTCTGACCAATCAGAGGCGTTTAAATGATTCACTGGTGAAGAAGAGCTGTGCTGAAGTGCGTCACGCTCAAAAAGTTTATCATTAACCGTGTACAGATACGATGTAAGAAAGAGATTCATTAGTCAGACTCTTTACTATATTACCTGAAGCCATTGAGTGTTTTAGTGATGTTGGATGTTCTTTGTTTGTTTTCAACATATTTCCCGTTTGAATAACTGCTTTTTATGTTTTTTATGTTTAAGTTATCAGGATTAAGCTATGTTTCAACATTTTCATTATTTATATTTTATTGTTTATTTCATCTACATACATTTAGAAGTAAATTACCACTTGTACCTCTTATCAGCAATCCTAGGATTTATTTTTTAATAATTTGATGCCAGGTCAGGGTTAAACACACATTTTCTGTCATGGTCTGTGGACCCCCTGAAGTAGCCTTGGCCACCCCATATATAAAACTCTAGCTCCGCCACTGCCGAGAAGTGCAAAACAAAACAACAAGTTGCAAAACTAAAAACAAATCTAAAAGCAAAATAAAAATAAAAAATCCAAAATAAAAATGACAAATCTGAAAACGCAATATCAAATCTAAAAACAGAATAGCAAATCTTAAAACACAACAACAATTCGGGAAACAAAATAACAAGTCAGAAACCACATCGACAAGTCAGAAGTCACAACAACAAATCAGTCAAACCGCAAAAGGTAGGTAATTTTGTTGGAATGGGATAGCTACTGCTGATTGGATGAAACTCCTGTCAATCAAGATATCCAGGACGCTCGATGTTACTATGAGAAAGGACGTGCATATGTGATACAGCGCATATTTACTGATTAACATTCAAAAGCCACATTTTGCTAATAAAGTTGAAACGGGCTCATCTTGCGTTAGGAGTAGATGCATGTCTGTTTCACACTGCATGCATGAGCATGCCTGTGTACCATCCGAGATCGTTTTCCTCTCACAAGATACATACAATATAAGCATATACTATGCTATGTACTTTAATCTGTGTCCCTGTGTGTTATGAGAGAGTGACTGACGGGATCGTTTGTGATCAAGGAACGCTGGGTATATCTCCCAAGAAAAGTGTCTACAGCCTTTATAAGGTAAGTCCATAGCTATGTCTCAATTCACAGGGCCGCTTTGTTGGGCATAACGTAATTATTTCAGGTTTTATTTCAGAAAGGCAACTGTTACATTTCAAGGTAAGACTGAAACTACAATGATTATGTCTTAAGAGAAACAAAAGTTCATTTTATAATGTAATTTTAACTGAAAAGAGACAACCTCGATGATGTATGCGGTAGACAAATGTGACCTACGGAGGACGCAGCCTTCGAATTGAGACGCAGCTCTTGTCTGGTCTGTGCTCAAACTTTAAAGGAACAGTTCACCTAAAATTAATGAAAGTAATGAAATTATGTTATCAACTCTTTTGACAATCACAATACTTCTAATGCAAGGTTTTTGTGTTTTCAGGCCAAAACATCTCACTCCAAGCTGAACTGAAACTGAACTGAAAGTTGGCAGCCCTGGTTATGCCTCTTTTGTTCCGATCTTATTTAATTCCCATGTGTTTGCTGTCCAGTGCTAGATGACCATAATACTGATCTGAAAGTTCTTTATTTTTCAATTCTCACTGACATTTGAATATAACAGTATAAAACAGCACAGATAAAAAAGCTAGCTAGGTTAGCTTATTACTTTAAAAATCGTTCGATTTTCATGTTATTTCAAAATGTTGTTAACGCTTTCTCTGACAAGCAGGCCCGGATTAAGAATTCAGGGGCCCCTGGGCACAAGTGTCTTGTAGACCCCCCCATACGCACGTACGCACAATAAAGTTTTGAAATAGCCTACAGGGTACTACATGTAGACAACACCTCTATCTTATACAGGATTACATTGCCAAATTACAAACTATGATCACAACCTGAAGGACAATATCAACACCTGTACACATCCTCCATCATACAAGATTTACAACACAACAATGCTTTTCTGGACCAGTAGCAACAAAATCAAGACATTTCCCTGCATAATGTAACTCACTGGCATTTGCAAGCACACACTGCCTCAGCTCTACCTATTAATTCAGTTCTATCAGGTTCTTCCATAATTCACACACAAACACGCCGGATTCACAAAACTGTTCTTAAGAGAAAATATAAGAACTTTATTAAGATAAATTATAGGACGTTCTTAAGAATATTCTTAAGTAATATTTTCTTATAAACATTTTAATTTGTCTAAGAATAAAAGGGCAGACTTTGTCATTGATTATACTATAAGAGTAATTTGTCCTTTGGTTAAACTTTATTTGTGTAAGCACCTCGCGACTCACGTTCTTGTGTAAGCGTGTGTTAAACGGCATTAACGAATATTATAGGTATACTTACACGAGTCTGTGTAAGTAAACATTTTGCAAAGCACTCTGGATATTCTAATAACGAAGGCTAAAAATCGGTAAAGTAAGGCAGTTAGACCTGATCAACGTTATATCAAAATTCATTATTGGCGAAGAAACACCACCAAATACATGTAAAAAACTTACCTTTTGAGTTTTTAAAGACAGCCGTGAGGGTATTCTAGCCTATGGATTATATTTACAACAATAAAGCCGTTTTCATTTACATATTTTCAGTTTAGTGACTTAGCGCGACATTTAACAAATCACCATAAAAAGCGGCGATTTTGGCTATATTCTTTCATACAGCCTCTGTCTAGGTAACCATATGCATATTTACAGACGAAATGTGTTCATGTTTATACATTCAAACAGTCGATAACAGTGACAGGTTGTTGGAAACGCTGTTTTGTACTCATTTCATTCAGGAGTCACCTGTGGAATGTGATGCTTCTTCCTGCCGCTCACTGAGATCCCTGCGCGGGGAAAAGGAGACATTGCGCTCGCGGGACAGCACTGGTGACATTTTCCCACTGAATGAAAGCTTTCGGAAGGTCGCTGGATATTTCGCTTTGTGCTTCTCCTGAACAAAAGCTGCTAAAGAGCTTGTAAAAGTTACTATATCAAGAGACAGACTTGCGTACGTTAGAAACACTGTTTTGTGTGTGCACTTGCGTGTGTGCGGGCCAGACAGGCACTCTGCAGAATTAATATAGCGAAAACATGGTTATGTTACATTTTCTCCCCCCTTCTTGGACCCCAAGCGCAATGGGCCCCTGGGCCGGTGCCCATAATGCCCATTGGATAATCCGGCCCTGGCTCTGCCTCAGGACCAGGAAATCCAAGACTAGGGGAGGCAGAACCATGACAGAGAAGTGATTAGTTCATCTCCCGAGTCTTTGGGTTTGAGTCGTTCGTTCATTAAGTGACAGCCCCCTACGCTTTACCAATGCAGTCTGAGCCGGAAAGAGAATTGATTAGTTCACCTCTCGAGTCTTCGGGTTTGAATCGTTCGTTCATCACGTGACAGCGTCGTAAGCTAAACCAATGCAGTCTGAGCCGGAAAGAGAATTGATTAGTTCACCTCTCGAGTCTTCGGGTTCGGGTTCGCAATGCGCATGCGCGACTGGACGAATCACTCCCTGAGACGACTCGTTCTTCCCGAGTCACATTAAAGATTCGTTCAAAATGAACGAATCGTTCAAGAACGACCCATCACTAGTTACCCCCATTACCATAACCGCAAACTTCCAGAATGAGGCCAAATGTCCATTCATCTGTCCTCTCACTTGGAGACCTTTCATGTCCTAACAGTTGCAAATACAGTACGCTAATAACAGCAGTGTCAGATTACAAAATGAAATGAGATCAAAACCGAATATGCAAGCGCAGAGGAGGCCAGACAGTGTGTGAAAGCCCAGAGCCACAACTCTCATGCTGGAACGATCGTCAGTTCGCCTCGTAGATTCGTTATAATAAATAGCATAAACACAAGTACATAAGTGGATTCGCGTCATACCAGTTATAATAAATAGCATAAACACAAGTACATAAGTGCATAAAGAGTAAAACCAGCATCGGGTTTGCCTTCAAACCTAGTTAGGAGAATGAAACCAACGGATCGACCAGAAGGACACTTTACAGAGGTATGTTTGTATTTTAAAATAAAAACATTTCCTCTGTGACATGGTGGCTGCAGCACCACTGCTACAATAACTGAAGCTACGCCTTCTTCTTTGCGTGTACATTTGGGCAGCTTCATGCAAACATTACCACAAACTGACGTAGAAATGTGGAGGCGTGATTGATCAAGGCGTTCAGATCTGGATCAGACTTCTGTTTGAGTTGTGTGACTTTGGACGTCTTACTTACATTTACATTTAGTCATTTAGCAGACGCTTTTATCCAAAGCGACTTACAGAGAGTTCAGGGAGCAATAAGCGATATGTCATATACAGGAGCAATAATACAATAGGTGCTAATACAAAGTTACTAGTTTATTTGCAAATTAATTGTCTTTTACACATACAAACGGTTATATAACACACTAAATCAAAAGCAAAACATGAAATTGCGTCCAATGACCCTTTTAACAGGCGATTAAGGCAATGTTTTGATTTTAAAACAATTTGGCTTTTATTGTGAGGGAGTTTTACCATATTAATTTGTTTGACTATGATATTAAAAGTCAATTTAAGGATGTTACAGCAGCACAAACAGTACATAGCTATTTAGGATGCAGGGAATTAAAAAATGTGCAGTCTATCTTGTCATTTGAAGATTAAAAAATGTGCAGTTGGCAAATACTTGGTTGGCAGTGGCACTCAAACATTTATTAGTAATTTGTGGTATTTCAGTCTCTTGAGACCCCAGCTTGTAACACAGTTTTTTCCCACAAATAAATATTATAAATGACTGACAATCATGCAATCATGATCATGACAATAAGCATTGTGTGTGTCTTTCAGTCTTGATTGATGTCATAGACTGCATCATAGCCCCTTGATTTCAGTGTATAAAAAGTCTGCGGTTAATCCTGACAGGTCCTATTACTGTTGACAGAGCCAGAGGTAATATTGCTCATATTTAACAATACATCTTAAATTAAACATGTTTTGTTAAACATACTTTGCAAAGTGAGATTAAAAAATGTATGTAACAGATTGTGATTGCATATGCGGCATCAAGCCTATATGATTCTGAACACACTTGACCACACTTGTTTCTGTGCTTTTTACTAATTATTTTATTCTGTTATGTCTTATTGTGTCTATCCTCTCTACTGTGAAGCTCTATAACCAAAACAAATTCCTTGCATGCTTACTTGGTGTGTTCAGTTCAACAATTTTTTTAGTAAGAACCAGGGTCATATTTTTAAGTGATATACCCCAGTGATCTAGTGGCATCTAGTGGCAGTAAAGCAAATGACAGATTTCATTTAGCAAGGAAAATATAACTGGCTGAACACGGACCATGTTTACCACAGCAAACACCTGAGGGCTGTTTCACAAAACATGATTATGAAATAAGACAGGCTAATTTTGGCAAGTCAGACTTATTGTCAGTGGATTTGGTTTCATAAAACATACTTAACATAGTTTGAACTCCGTTACTATAGCAACTTGTGCTGTGAAACTAACCTGGACTGTGTTTCCCAAAAGCATCGTAACCTAAAGTTGATCTTAGAACCATTGTCTTCAATGGAGCTAGGATCAACATAAGCTTTCGATGCTTTTGGGAAACTCAGCCTTGGTCTGGGGCAGGCTAATTGTCAGGCTAAGCCTTAGTTGTTGCTTAACTAGAGCTCTGTTAACACTGACTCGCCAGTAATGTGATAATATTACCACTGATTCTCTGTCATGATGCAATATTATATGACTTTATCAAACATAAAAATGTAAAGAAATCAATGTAATAAAGTAAATTATATACCACAATAATAAATTAATATACTGTCTGTGGACATACATCTGTGTTTATTACATTGATTTGATATCAAATGTTTAAACTAATGTCAATAAAGTTTGAATTTAAACATTCCCCAATAGAATGATAATAGCTAGAAACAGAAATTTCAAACAATTATACTGGCAAAAAGATCTAGTATCTAAATCCAAATAATTTATAATGGCCTAGTTTCAAAATGTCAAAGTAAAATGGGATGCCTTGTGTATGTTATATTTGTCTGCCTGAGGAAAGATAGGCTGCCAATGATGGTTGTAGAGAAGGATTGGGACAATAAATACAATTTTGATGACAATTAAACAGGCAGAGTTATATTTTTTGTAGCTTTAATTTTTCACTTTTCCTTCAGTTTAATAAAATTATTTTATAGGAGGTTGAGGGTGCTTGCTGGGAGAGAAAGCATACTAAATAGTGTTGAAACAACAGGTTATTTGTCACTGTCTTATGGCAGTTCTTCTTGCATCTTTATTTCAGTTGTTGGATTTTCAGCTCCAACTTTATTATTATTTCTTCATTTTTGTATATTGCATGTCTACATGCAGAGCACCCCTTTTTGTGAGGAGGTAGAGCTTACAGTCTTTGTCTTCTTTGCATTATTCTGTAGGAACATAAATAATTATTTGATGGGATGGTGCTCTTAGAATTTTGTTGTGATGACTTAATATTTCCTTTGCCACGTGTGGTCTCAGTCTAAGAGGGGCTAGTCAGTGTCCTGCAGACAATACTATTTTGAAAATACACAATGTGAGCACCTCACCACACAAGTGGGCCTTCAAATATCAAATGTGCAAACAGTGATTACTGTATTATTATATGTGTATGCACAGTATACCATTTCTGATACCCAATGCCTAAGACATTTATACAGCACTGTATTGTAATGCATTTTATATAAAAAACAACTAATGTAGGCTTAACATTTTTGTACAAGATATTTTATTAACGTACAGTTTTCCCTTGCTTACTGTTTGAATTAATTGTAGCAAAGATTGTATTATTTAATTTATTTGTATTAAAATAGGCTATATGAATACACTTGAACACTTTATACGCATGCATCGAGTCATTTAGGAATGTCTTCCAGTCTTTCCCTCTGGTTTCGTTATTTGCAGCCGTATTACCTTTTTATAGTTTTGTACCTTTCAAGTTCTTCACACGTTTTGCAGAAGGTGGCATTAATGCACCAATACGCTGGATGTCAACTGTCGTTAAAGTTCCTGTGAACCGGAAGTTGCGATCGTTTTTACTTCCGTGTTCTGACACATTTCCGAGTGAAAAGGAATTTCAAAGGAGAAAATTTGTGGCCTTGGCTTGCGTTTTTCACTGCGAATTGATTGGATGTGTAAAAACAGCTGTTGCATTGATTTTGAAATTAAATTGGCAGCAGACTGACAGTTGAAGGGGATGAGTTAACAGATGCCCCGGCCAAGACGTCTAATTTACGTCATTTTAGATGGATAGTCATTTCAGGGCGGAAGTGCATTTTCAGATTTTGACGGAAGATTATGAGGGTACATAAATTAAAAAAAGAAAATGCCCCACATTGATAAACTAAGAGGGCCTTCTGTGCATCAGCAACACTGACTCAATGATGACAAACAAGTCATTCATAAGAAGACAACCGATGGCACCTGTATTCATAGCAACTAGTTTCTCATTAATCATTTGATTTTTAATCATAAATAATAATCAACACATAATAACATATTTTGTGACAGGCAGCTGTCATGCAATGGTATGCAAAATCATGCTCCTATTAAACAGCAACTTGAATAAAGGTACAATATTCAACAAGCATATTTATTCAGCAAATATTTATTTATCAATCATTGTAGCAAAACATTTTTTAAATGTAGCCAGAAATATTATCAAGAAGTATCAACAGAACTTCTCAAGGAGTATTACAATTCCAACCATACAACAGAGAATACAGCAGAGCAGGTATTCCAAAACATTTAACAAAGGTCTAACATAAACAAATTTAACTTATGTGTGAATGTGGGTGAGAGAGGAAGTTTGTAATTGTGTGTGTAGCCTGTGGACTACATAGCAGAATCTCTTTAGCTATCTAGCTGATGCCTTTAAGCACAACAAGTTTTTCAAAAAGTGTAGGCTTCTTCGATGGGGCCGGTTGATTAGTCCAGCAAAGGAAAATAAATGCTCTACTGGAGCTGAGGATGGGATGATCGTGTTAAACCTCACAAAAAGTTGCTTGATTAAAGGAAACTGCTCCAAAGATGTCAAATCCCTCATTTGATCCTCAAAGTAGTGCAACCACTCCACATACCATTGAGAACAATTCATTGAGAACAATTCATTGCAATAAAGCATAAAAAGATGATCCGGACCATAGCAATACAGCGTAACGAGAACGCGCAACAGTACTGATGATCCATAGAGCATAACTCTAATGCGCACAGCATTAATGATATGTATGGACTGCGTGCCTTTTATCTTGTTTGTAATTGTATAATTTTGATTATGAAAAATTGGTGTAACAGGAAACAGGTTTACAATACACACGCACTGCCGTGAGCAGGTCTGCTATGCTCTTTCACGTGGGGTCGTATGTATCCATGTCTTTGAGCGTCTCACAGTAAATGCTGCTGCTCCACGCAAGTTTAAACAATTACACTAATATAGTGGGACTAGAATGTAATGTTGACTCTGAAATGCGTTATTATTATCTTTTTCCATGCACAACTGACGAACATAACATATGCTGACAGTAGCAAGCTAACATGGTGTTGCTGCTCAGTATAATATAACGTTAGCCTAGGCTACTAACATGAAGAACAAAACTTAACATAAACTAAATAAATTATAGCAATTTATGCAATAGATAGATAGAAATCTTGCAGCCTGCACGTTTCCTATCTTGACCACCTTCTTCCAATTATCTGTTCCGCTCTCAACATATGTCCGGGCAAACCACCGAGTAGGCACCAATATGAGGCCTCACTTATATGATGTCATAAAGTAGACTTCTTACAAAGTATTTTGCAGTATTTTGAAAATACAAAAATACAAACACTGAAGTATTTTGATACAAAATACGAAGCCATTTTCTGATGATCCAGTCAAATACAAATGACAAAATACTATTTTGTATTTAAAATACGTATTTTAAATACATGTATCATAAATACTGCCCAGCCCTGTTTGTAGCTCCTTATGTTTTGTACTAAGATGCATATCGCGTTGCACAATAAAAGAAGTCACGCATGACTGTAGAACTCTTTCGGCTGCCAAAATATCACATGTTTGCCTATTCTAATGTCCGAAGTTACATTTATAATCAGAGAAAGATCAAGATTCTGATGTCATGCAATTCAGTTCAATTGTACAGCTTGTGCACATCTCAATGAATAGATATATTCAAATTAGACAAAATAAATGTGGAATAAAACTGTTTATTATTGGTGCCGTATTTAAATTGGCAGTGACTTGACAAATTTATCAGAGAAATGAAAAATGTAAAACGGAATTTAAAAATGGTATGAGGAACATGCAGTCAGTAAACTAACTGGAACACAAAAAATGTATAAACAAAACGTATCTGATAAAATTTGGTTTAATATTATGCAGTGGCATTTAGATAAGACATTACATTACAAATAATATAGGCCTCTTTGGCCTTTACATCCTAGAAAACAATGTGACCACTAGACAAGCTGTATACGAAACATGACATCTGTTGAAATATCACAGTAAATACGTATGTGCAGTATGAGCATACAAGTAGAGACATCTAATCAACAGATGGATCTGATTGGCTGTGATTTGTTAAATTTTAAACATCACCTTTATAAGCAATATTCAACAATTCACTTTTGCTTTTCTTACTGCATATCATGCGATTTATGTTCAATTAATAATGAAAAAAAAAGAACGTAGCATTACATTAGCCGTGTTCAAAATTATTAAAAGGAAAAAACATCAAATGCTTTAAATGATTTAACTGGAATTTGTACATAAATACTAGTGAGGGAGTTTATCAACCTATAATTAGTATAATAAAAAATCAATATTAAACAATTGCTTATGCCACCCTAAATTATATCATATAGCAGACTTTTCGCACATGCTCTAGTCTAAGTCATCATTGGGATATGTCATAATAGTAATGTCGCAACCTGGGTTCAACTACAGAAAATCCAGGTCTCTCCTCTGCCCTATAGAAACAGTGAACAATTTATCATTAGCAAAACTGATTGACATTGATGACTGCACCAAACTATGTTTATTTTATTATTAGTACATGGCTTGATTCTGATTAGTCAAACTTCCAATACTATTGTCAAATAAGACAATTTCAACAGCAATTCAGGGTTAGAAAAAGTGACTTTGTTCCTTGGACATTTCCGGCTAGTGGATGAACACATTTAAAACAACAACTGAAATCGCATTATGCACAGTGACATTGTGATACGCAAAATGCCTTGTATAATATATTTAAAATTCTTGCTTTGAACAAGACACATAGAGAATTAGAGAATCATCTGCAACAAATAAAATTGTGTGTTAAACTTTAAAAAGAGCCAAATCTCTCAGGTCCTCTCAAAGGTTCTTTCAGGCAGCTTGTAGCTAGATAAATGGTAATAAAAAACTTTTGTTTATGAATGCTCTACTCTATACTATAGTGCTTATGTTCACTTACTTGTATGTCCAGCATTTCTTCATAAGGTTGTACATCTCAGCTGGGCAGTCGGGTGGGGAAGTCATCCTCTCACCATTCTCAATCATTTGAATGACCTCATTTCCTTTCATTCCCTACATGCACACACAAACACAAACCATTACATTAAGTAATTACAGTGTTATCACAGTTTTAAATGGTCATGCCAGGAAAAATGAGCAAAACTGGGTAGAAAATGTAACACTGAATGTTAAAGTTAAGGAGATAATTAAGTGATAACAAGCAGAAACACTGATGGACAGAGAAACAAGAATAGAAATAAATGAAACACAAGAGCTACAGCTGACTTCAGCCACAGCCTTTGTGAAATCAGCTCAAAATAAAATAAACCATTAAATCTGTCACCAGAGGAGAATTAAACAACTCCACAAACACCAATATCATCTTCGCTTTTGTTGCAGCATGTTATGGAGAATAAACATTTTTTTCAGATAATGTTTTATTGAAAATAATTGTTTGGTTTGATGTCATCTTTATGGTAATCAGGGTTTGGTTTAGTTGGACAGTTTGACTATTTGTGTTAGTTTTGCTTTCTGTCTGCTGTAATTAAGTTTGTTATGGCATAAAAAGCAGGAGAAAACATAATCAGATGCTGTTGGCTGCTGATAATAAGTGATTAATACACTGACCTTATGAGTGACTTTTATAAGAGTAATGTGTTATTAATTTTGACTTATTATTGTGATTCTGGGAGAAAAGACAGCAAGAACAGATTTAATCTGAAAAATTGAATGAATTTTATTTGTACACAAAGCACGTTGAAATCCTGTGAGATTTACTCACAGACATTAAGAATCAGCAACAATGGTCACATGATTCATGCCACAATACATTCTGGGAGCCATGGATGAGCGTTGCATGATGTACCCAGAATACATTGCGTCATGAAGCATGTCAAAGTTGTCGTATATTTTTCATTACATCCAAAATCTTAGACAAGCAAGAATTTGGATCTATGTGCATTAGGATCTAACTTTAAAAAAACATTAGGTAACACTTTTTTTACGGTGCCCTTGTTACACATGTTACATGTATTTACTATAGTATTTACGATAAATTATGCATAATTACATGTAACTAACCCTAAACCTAATCCTAATACTAACCCTATAGTAAGTACATGTAGTTTATTTTAAATACTGTAACACAGGCACTGTAAAATAAAGTGTAACCCAAGATTAAACTGATCCTTTACATTTGATTTATAGGCTAGATGACTGTACAGTAGCAAATGAACAAATTAATCAACGTATAGTTGCCATGGGCTTTGCTATTGTGTAATAGTCCTTGAACTTTTTAACTGTTGGTTGTAAAGGTTATTTGATTATTTTCACAGTTTTTACACCTTGTATGGTTTTTGTCCAAATGAATAAGCCTCCCACATCAGGACTCCAAAGCTCCACACGTCACTCTTAGAGGAGAACTTCAAGTAATTCATGCACTCAGGGGCATACCATTTCAATGGCCATTTACCATGACCTTTGGCCTACAGAAGAAGAGGACAAAAACATTCAGATTATGTTAAGCACTGATTCTAGTGTACTAAAACAAAGACTTTTATAATAGTAATATTTATTAATATAGGATTAATATAGGATAATTAACAAAAACACTGTCAGAAACAAGGGTCAAACTGTCACCACCTTTTTTTTTGGAGAGTACATATTAGTTATTAAAAGGTAAATATTGGTACCATAGAGCATATAGCAGTACCTATATAAAAGTTTTAAAAAGTACCCAGTGACAGCTTTTGTAAAAATTCTGACAGTGTATAAAAAATATTTTTCTGAAACTGTTTGAAGAACAGTTTTCTGTTTTCAAATGTTTTGAAGTAAGCTACGCACATTTTTTAAAAGAAGTGTAAATTTAAATTCAAATGTTTTTGTGAATTTAAAAGGTTTGTGTATGTTTTCTTTTATATTATTTTTTAAAGCAACACTATATAGTTTTTTGACCATAAAATAATGTCTCAGTCAGTAATGTCAATTATTTCAGTGGTAGAACAACTTTTAACCAGACAAATTCCGCTGCCAGTGATACCTGAGCAGCCTCATCATAGCGGCTACCACCACACTCTGTAAATTCTGTGTTTGGGTCAGTACACACAACCCCTCCCATCCCCTGCCTACGGAAGAGTTTCAAAAACAACGTTTCTGCAATCACTGCTTCCATCAGCGTAGTCAACAAATTCATGTGTATTGCGCTGCCCACGGGGAAGCTTATACAGCGATGGTATTTACGACACTAGCAACAGACAATTGCGCTTATCTACCACTGTCAGGGTTCTGGTAGACGGAGAGCACACCACGGAGGTAGATAAGAAAAAGGAGTTTATTTAAAAAAAACAGGAATATCCAAAAACAGGTAAGTATTTCAAAAACGGGAATATCCAAAAACAGGTAAGTATTTCAAAAACAGGAATATCCAAAAACAGGTAAGTATTTAAAAAAACAGGAATATCCAAAAACAGGTAAGTATTTCAAAAACAGGTAAGTATACTTATCGGGGTAAAGAATTGCAGTGAAGACAACAAGACTGAACAGGGAAGAACAAAAAGGTGCAAACTTAAATAGAATCCTGATGATGTGATGCAGGTGTGGACTAATCAAAAATGGTGGATGTGCGGTGCATGCTGGGAAACTGAGTTCAGAACTCCGGGGAGAGGGAACGGGTGAAGCGAGCTGGCGGTGACGACATGGGGGGCGTGGCCGGTGGTGCTGAAACCGTTACAGTACCCCCTCCTCCATGGTCCGCTCCAGCGGACCTACCAGGGTGACGGGGTCGACCTCGAAGTCGAGGACCCGGACGTTCAGGATGGGTTTGGTGGAACTCTCGTAGGAGTGCTTGGTCTAGAATGTCAATCCGTGGTACCCAGGATTGTTCTTCAGGTCCGTAGCCCTCCCAGTTGATTAGGTACTCGAGGTGACCTCCCCGTCTCCTGGAGTCCATGATCTCCTCTACCCTGAAGATCTGTTGGGCGGCGTCCAGAGGTGGTGGAGGAGGAGGCAGATCTGTTGTTACAGCAGGGTCTGTAGAGGAAACAGAAACAGGAGTAATAAAGGGTTTGAGAAGGGAAACGTGAAAGGAGGGGGAGATCCGGTAGTGTTTGGGCAGCTGGAGGCGGAAGGTGACGGGATTGATCTGTCGAGTGATGAGGAATGGTCCGATGTATTTGGGACTCAGCTTCCGGCAGGGTTGTCGCAGGCGTAAGTCCCTTGTGGACAACCAGACCCGTTGCCCTGGAGCATACTGGGGGTTTGGGGATCTTCGGGCGTCCGCATGGAGCTTCTGCCTGCGGATAGCCTGCTGGAGGTGGTGGTGAGCTGAGTCCCAGACCCTCTCGCTCTCCCGAAACCAGTGATCGACAGCTGGCACCGATGAGGGTTCTCCAGACCAGGGGAACAGGGGAGGTTGATATCCTAGGATACACTGAAACGGGGTGAGACCGGTTGAGGTCTGTCGAAGGGAGTTTTGGGCGTACTCCGCCCAGGGTAGGAAACGGTGCCAGCTGTGTTGGTGAGTATGGCAGTATGATCTCAGGTACCTCCCGATGTCCTGTATCTTCCGCTCAGCCTGGCCGTTCGCCTGAGGGTGATATCCGGAGGTCAAGCTCACCGAGATGTTCAGTATTCCGAAGAAGGCCTTCCAGACCCGGGAGATGAATTGGGGACCCCTGTCTGACACAACGTCTTCAGGAAGCCCGTAATTGCGAAACACATGGGTAAACAGGGCCTCAGCCGTCTCTAGTGCAGTGGGGAGCTGAGTGAGGGGAATCAACTTGCATGCTTTGGAGAACCTATCCACTGCCACCAGGATACAGGTGAATGTGTCAGACAGGGGCAGGTCGGTGATAAAGTCCACTGCGAGGTGAGACCACGGTCATTGGGGTATGGGCAATGGGAGTAGTTTTCCCTCCGGCAGGCGACGTGGTGTCTTTGCGATGGCGCAGACTGAGCATCCTTTGACGAATCGGGCGATGTCCTGAGTCATCCCAGGCCACCAGTATCGGGCGGAGATGAGCGAGAGGGTGCGCTGTCTGCCTGGGTGTCCTGATCCCGGAACAGAATGAGCAGAGTCCACGAGGGTAGTGCGGAGCTCGGATGGCACAAAGATCCTACCCTCGGGACCTCCCGGCGGAGTAGGGTGTTGGAGTTCAGCGATGTCCCGGTCGAGGGCCCACTGGATGGGGCAGACGAACAGGGCTGGAGGAAGCACTGGTTCAGGTTCGGTTAAATCTGGGGTGACGTAGTGTTGTCTGGAGAGAGCATCAGCTTTGCCATTTTGCGAGCCAGGTCGGTAAGTCACTTTGAAGTCGAACCGTGAGAAGAAGAGTGCCCAACGGGCCTGACGAGAATTCAGCCTCCGGGCCTCTTTGAGGTACTCCAGGTTACGGTGATCGGTGATCACGGTGAAGGGATAGTTCGCGCCCTCCAGCCAGTGTCGCCATTCTTCCAGAGCCAGTTTGATGGCTAGGAGCTCTTTATTCCCGATGTCGTAGTTTAACTCCGCCGGGGATAGCTTGCGGGAGAAGTAGGCACATGGATGGAGTCTAGGAGGCTTCCCCTGCCGCTGAGAGAGCACCGCTCCTACCCCGGTCGAAAAGGCATCCACTTCCACGAGAAAAGGCAGGTCTGGGTCGGGTAGAAGTAGGGTAGGAGCAGTACAGAAGGCTTGCTTCATCTGGTCAAAAGCTTTGAGAGCTTCGGGATTCCAGGACAGGGATATCGAGCCTTTTCCAGTCATGGCGGTGAGGGGAGCTTCAATAGAGCTGAATCCAGCGATGAAGCGCCGGTAGAAATGAGCAAATCCTAAAAACCGCTGCATCTCCCTCACCGTATGGGGTTGTGACCAGTTCTGGACCGCCTCCACCTTCCCCTGATCCATGGTAACTTGGTTGAAAGAGATGATATAACCCAGAAATTGTATGGTGGATTGGTGAAACTGGCATTTCTCGATTTTCAGGTATAGTTTATGTTGGCGTAGGCGTTGGAGGACGATGGAGACATGGGTAACGTGAGCGGGTCGAGAGCGGGAGTAAATAAGTATATCGTCGAGGTAAATTATAACGAATTTCCCCAGCAGGTCCCGGAAGATCTCATTCATAAAGCTCTGGAACACTGCTGCGGCGTTCACCAAGCCGAAGGACATTACCTTATATTCGTAATGACCGTTGGGAGTCACAAAGGCCGTTTTCCATTCGTCACCTGGGCGAATCCGAATCAGGTTGTAGGCGCTTCTTAGATCTTGGTGAACAATGTGGTGAACAATGTGGCATGGCGTAACTGTTCCAGGGCGGCAGGTATCAGGGGAAGAGGATAGGCGAAGCGCTTGGTGTGACGATTGAGAACCCGATAGTCTATGCAGGGACGAAGACCTCCATCCTTTTTCCCTACGAAGAAGAAGCTTGACGCGGCAGGGGAGACAGACGGTCGGATGAAACCTTGTTGTAATGCCTCCTCGATAAACTCCTCCATGGCCTTCTGCTCCGGGATGGACAAGGAATAGATCTTTCCTTTGGGCATTGTGGCCCCAGGCAGCAGCTCAATGGCGCAGTCCCATGGCCGGTGAGGAGGCAGCTCCGTAGCCCTCAGCTTGGAGAAGACGTCCTGGAAAGACCGATAATCTACGGGAACCTTCCCGGAGTTGAGGACCTCAGGACTCTCGACGGTAGTGGCTAGGATGGGTAGTACCGGTTTTAGGAAAGTTTCCTCCTTGATCGGGACCCTGGTGTTGGCGGGGCGACCCGCCCATCCGGATATGATGCCAGTACGCCAGTCCACGATAGGTTGACGTTCCATCAGCCAGGGTCGTCCCAGGACGATATCGGAGGTGGACCCCTCCAGTACCCAGAAGGAGATCTTCTCCGTATGCCTGGGAGAGATGTGAAGGGTGATGGGTGGGGAATGGTGTGTGATCCGACCTCGGCCCAGCGGTTTTCATAGGATGTCTTGCACAAACATGGTCCTCTCGTTCCTTAGGCGCGGGAAGCCCAACTGAGTAAGAAGATTCAGAGAAATGAAGTTCCCGGCGGCTCCAGAGTCAATCAGGGCGTGGACTGGAACAGAGAAGTTAGGTGCAATAATGACCACTTGGGTAAGAGCAAGGTGAGGTAAGGAGGCCGGTGTATGGATAGAACTCACCGCTGGTCGAGCCGGACGGACGGGGCAGACGGCTAGGCGATGACCTGACCCTCCACAGTACAGACAAAGGTTAAGGTTCCGCCTCCGTGTACGTTCCTCAGGACATAGTCGAAAACGATCCACATCCATATGTTCTGGGTCTGAAGGAGTCCGGGAAGCAGAGGTCGTAACCCGTGGAGGAAATGTACCGGGTGATGACGGCGAACAGGCTGACAGACGTTGGGCGATACTAATGGATCGTTGTATGAGAGCCTCCAGACCGACCGAGTCATCGTAGATGGCCATGTGTAATCGGATCGAGTTCTGTAGCCCTTGGCGGTAGACCGAGACAAGCGCCGGCTCATTCCATCCACTGGTCGCCGCAAGGGTGCGGAACTGGAGGGCATAATCCGCCACTGAAAGGCATCCTTGTCGAAGCCTCAGCAGTAGATCGTGCACCGAAAGGTAATCCATTGCTTGGCCAAAGACCCCTTTAAAGTGCTCAAGAAAAGACTTCAGATTAGTGGTAAGTGGTCCTCCGGCCTGCCAAATCCCGTATGCCCAGTTCAGGGCCTTACCGCTCAGGAGGGAGATGATGAAGGCTACCTTGGATTTGTCCGTGGAGAATTGACTGGGGTGCAACTGTATGTAGAGCTCACATAAGAGACAGAACCCGCTACACTCCTCCACGGAGCCAGTATATCGGTTGGGTAGGGCCATGGGACTAGACGCCGATGGTGGGTTAGACGGAAGGAGTGCAGGTGCGGGTTGGTTCCGGAGTAGGGTGACCAGTTCAGAGAGGGGATCAGAGGGAGCTGGAGGTGAAGGACCGGGAGAAGTCTGTCGTGTGGTCATGGTGTCGGTTCAGTCTACTGTCAGGGTTCTGGTAGACGGAGAGCACACCACGGAGGTAGATAAGAAAAAGGAGTTTATTTCAAAAACAGGAATATCCAAAAACAGGTAAGTATTTCAAAAACAGGAATATCCAAAAACAGGTAAGTATTTAAAAAACAGGAATATCCAAAAACAGGTAAGTATTTCAAAAAACAGGAATATCCAAAAACAGGTAAGTATTTAAAAAAACAGGAATATCCAAAAACAGGTAAGTATTTCAAAAAACAGGAATATCCCAAAACAGGTAAGTATTTCAAAAACAGGTAAGTATACTTATCGGGGTAAAGAATTGCAGTGAAGACAACAAGACTGAACAGGGAAGAACAAAAAGGTGCAAACTTAAATAGAATCCTGATGATGTGATGCAGGTGTGGACTAATCAAAAATGGTGGATGTGCGGTGCATGCTGGGAAACTGAGTTCAGAACTCCGGGGAGAGGGAACGGGTGAAGCGAGCTGGCGGTGACGACATGGGGGGCGTTGCCGGTGGTGCTGAAACCGTTACAACCACATGGGAGAACCCGTAAGCAAATGTTCTATAGTGTTGCTTTAATTACACATATTGCCATTATGTGAACCATCGACTATTAAAAAACCTGTTTACTTATAGCATCAGCTGACTGAGATATAATACCTTGTAATAGTTCTCATCTTCTGTAAGGGCTTTAGAGAGTCCAAAGTCACTGATCTTGGCATAGTGCTGAGTAACTAAAAGCACATTCCTGGCTGCCAGATCTCTGTGAACAAAGTTGTGCTCTTCCAGATATTTCATACCCATAGAAACCTGATGAACCAGTTCAGTAATGTTCTTCCCAGAGATGTGTCTTACATGTAAACACAAAACAAAAGCTTTTATTACTTAATTCAGTTTTTATAAATACTTAACAATTTATTACTATTGTTTGTCATTTTCTTAAAACAAATAATCCATTCAGAGTACAAACACTTTCATAAAATACCTGTGGAATACTGTGGATTATCAAAAAAATGATTTACCAGTAACACCTTGCTAGTAGATGTTGACTACATTATAATGGGGGCAAACATCTTTCCTTATTGATGGACATTAAAAGTAGTTATATTATGACAAAATAACATTTTTATGGGCAATATGTTCTATTCCAGTTCATATTTTTCATGTAAATTTTTTTGGACGGTTCTTTAAAGTGCAATATGGGCAATTTTCCCAGTCTGCTGCTTTGATGTCATAGTGTAGTATAGCTAATAACAGGGTTAGGGAGTAACAGAGGAAAACTGTTACAGTTGGTAACTGTAATCCGTTAAAGTTACATGAAAAAACTAAATTATTATTATTATTATAACCAAATATAATACATTTGTTGTATTATAAATCTTTATCTGCCCTAAGACTGGACTATGACAACACTTGGTATAAACTAACATAGACTAGACTAGACTTCGATTGAGAATCATGAATAGGAACAAGACGTAATGTCTTCAAAGACATGAAGCAAATGGTACAAAACGAACGAGCACAGGACAGAAGACACAATGGCATAATACAGGGGAACTAACAAAGGATAATTAACACAAGGCAGGTGCGGGGAATGAAACACTAATGGAAAGCTAAACGAGGGAACGAGAGGGGCGGGGCCATAGATGAGACCGGAGAGAACGCATATTATGTCGTGACCGACAATAATATGTTTCTCTCCACACAAAACAAGAGGCTCTGCCATGACAATAACTCTGACTGTGGTCCGTTCAAAGAAGAAGGTTATAAACACCTGGGATGGCTTGTGGGTGAGTAAAATATATGCTAACTTATTTTCTCCGGAGAAGTGTTCCTTTAAAGCAATTTCTTGGAAAATAACCTAGTTACTAGCTTATAATTTGTTGTCAACCATAGACATAAAATTAAATCATTAGAGTTAAAATAACTTATTCAGATAAGAGTTTTGCTTCAGTTGTTGATTTCACATAACATTTTTCTAAAATTAACTTATTACGTTTAGGTTCAATTAAGATTCATAGGAATGCTACTGATCAGCTGTTCTCTACAGTAGTTATTATAAACCAGATTAATAGCAGCCAAAAACACTTCATTTACATTGTTTACGTTGGACTGAATATTTAAGTTAAAGGATGGAACTTAATGAATTTGCCTTAAAAAATAACAAACCGATGAAAACTGTGTCCTTAAATGTTATTACCTTTATTACCCTTTAAGTGTTCATGTACAGGAAGCTGTGCATTATTGTAAATGTACTTTGTAAAGCATCAGCTGTGACTTTATGCATAATGTTATTGCCACTGTGACTCACTTGTTCTTCTGTAAGAACTTGTGCAGTGGGCCCAGCTCAGCAAGCTCCATGACAAGCATGAGGTTTTCAGCTTCGCAGATGCCAATCATGCGTACGATGTAGGGATTATCCAGCTGCTGCATGACACTTGCCTCTCGCAACATCTCCTCCTTCACTGCTGTGTTATTATCTTCGTTCTTCAGAATCTTCACAGCCACAACCTTTTGTGTCCTGAAAAACAGATGCAACTCTATTGGTACGTTGCTGTGTCATTGCAGCAGTCATTATTGAGGACTATAGATTTTCACATGCTTTGGATCTCAGTTTGGTACTGAACAAACCAAATTTGCTGCAAATTAAAAATGAACATAAAGCAAGCACAACCCAATTAGCAACAGTAAGCTTATGATAATGATTTAACTGATTTGGGTTAGTGTACTGATTGGGGAGCTCACCCTTTTACCTGACTGCCAGAGAGAACCCTCTCCTGGGGATTACCCATAGACAGTTCATTTTGTACTTCATGTACAGTATGCAACCATATTTAAACCCCACCATGCCAAACATACTTTTCTATTGTTATTGATCCTTGTTATGATCATTGTCTGTGTCACTGCAATATTTGATTTTTGGATAAACCTTCATTCTGTTTGCCTGGTTGGGCTGTCTTTTTGGGTTAAGTTCACTGTTATTGTAATTACTTTGTCTTTCTGCCTGACAATTTGGATTGATTATCTTAAACCGCACATGGACCCTAACACTGTAGCCATGGTCAGTTGATAAAGTAGATCAAAATTCCTGATGATTTCAATATTGAGGAAGACATGCACTTTTTTGCCCAACCGTACAAACCGAATGTGCATTGGTCAAAGTGCTCCCGGGAAAACAATTTAAGAGCACGAGGAATAAAGGACAGTTCATGCTTTTTTGTTTTACTCCTGGGCATAACAAATTCCCTATTAGTAGATAAGCAGGTGTTGGAGCCACAGTCAGGAAACAATGCAGTGGTGATGAACTGTCCTTAAGTAATTTGGTAAAAGTACGTGTTGTAGCCTCATCACGCCTCTCACTCAGTAATGGAAATGTGGCAGTTGAGAGACCTATTATCTGGCAACAATGTTTTTGGATCCTCTCTAGCTCATCAGGGAGACCTTTGGGTATTCCGCCCTAGGCTGGGCTAGCATATTCAAGAACTGGTTGAATAAAAGTCAAATAAATTTGTGATAGAACATCACAAAGAATCTTTTTTGCAACACCCAGATAATAGATTCTAGGGCGCACCTTCATAATCATGTACTTGTTGTGGGCATCCCATGACAAATTAGAAGAAATGTTACTCCAAGTAGCTTAAAAGTGGATACTCTACTAATTGCCTGTCCTGAAATGACAGGTGAGGAAGGACAGGGAATGTTATCACATTTCCTAGCACTGATGATCATGTCCACTGTCTTAGCCCCATTCATATCTAAAGTAAATTCTTGCCCCCATCAAAGCCGAGACACTGAATCCAATGCCTTCTGAGTTAGCCCAGGTAAAGATCCCATTAAGAGCTCAGTGATTGTTAAATCATAGGCATATTTCACTGTGATTCCTGAAGAAGGCAAATGTGAATCCAAGATGTTAATGCAAATGACAAAAAGCAGAGGGGATAAAAGTCCACCCTGCGGAACACCAGCCGGAATTATAAAGGAATAGGACACATTTGAACCAAACTTCAACTTTTGCTCTCTGTTACTAAGATAGTTTCTTACACTAAGCCAAAGTGGACGTCTAACATTCATGTCGGTTAAAGCATGAAGCAGTTGACAGTGATCAATTGCATCAAAAGCTCGAGTAAAATCAACAAAGACAGCATGAATATCCACTTTAGGGTTGCTATTGAGTGCATCGTGCCAATGTTGTAAAATATGAATTAGAACAGTGTCAGTTGATCTATTAGCTACATCTTCCAGAATGGCATCTCTAAGAATTCCTTCATACACTTAATTAAAGAGATCCCATAGCACTGGAGATATCTCCTCATAAAAAGTCTTAATGACCCAAGGAGGAATATCATCAGTACCGGACGCCTTTGCTGCATTCACTTTACAAAGTTTGGTCTTGACTTGTCCTATACTCAGAAAAGGAACACTACAGTTGGACAACTTATTGGAGAGATATGGCTCACATTATCCCATACAGAAGGGAAATGCTTAGCCAAGGTGTCACACTCTTGTTGTACTCTGCTATTCTCCATAGACATTGCCTCATTCTTGTGTCCTCCCATCCCCATTAAAGCCTTCACAGACATAAACCATTGTTTAGGCTTAGTACCTCGCAATTCCTCCACCTCATGCTTGTAATATTGTTTCTTTGCATTCTTAATTTTTTTGGCAATAATTGAGTTTAAATTCTTTTTAAAAGATGATTTATCACCAGAGCATTGATCTCTATCTTTAATCAGATCCTTCATTTGTACAGTCATCCATGGCTTGTTATTATTTGTGATAGAAATTTTCTTTAGCGGAACTGTTTTATCCAAAATTGAGCTAATCATCGGACCTCAGGGTCCAAGTGAATGGGAGAAAAATCAGTAGTGATCAAGAGAAGGCCCAGTTGCCTGTGTGTTTCGGGGGTACGTATTCTGCAATAAATGTGCTTAATAGACTTAACAGGCCAATCTTCAGCGTTTAGCAGAACAGTCTTATGGTCAGAGGAACCAACAGGAGGCAAATGCTCTGGTGACTCATACATGGAGGAGATGTTAGTAAATATTGAGTCTAATTGACTGTCTTTCCTTGTTGCTCCAACCACAATCTGTTTCAGACCAAATCTTCTGCAGATGGTTTCAGACTTATACTTATTATTATCACCAAGTATGACAATAGCGGCCTGCTGGTAATTGCATTCAACATTTCTGAGACAGCGATCCAGGTACTGGGTAATTAATAAATCAGGTTGTGCCATTGCTGATGATTGTTGTGGAAAATACAGCACAGCAACAATAATACAATTCAAACCTTGAGGAAGATGACTGGGACATAGCCAGACCCACAATACTTCATATTTGTCCTCTTCTAGGTGAGTCAGTCGAGTGTGAGTGATGCTGTTACAAACATAGAATGCAACTCCTCCTTCCCTGCTGCCCTCACGATCCCGCCGATGTATTGTATATCCTGGAATAATTACAGTTGAATCTGGAATACCAGCATTTATCCAATTCTTTGATACATCAATAACTTTTGCATTATTATTCACTGCTACACTGTGCAGCTCATCACCTTTATGTCACAAAGAGTGCACATTGGATAGAAGAAAACCAGGCATAGTTTCACGGTTCCCTCTGTTTCTCCCCGTGTTTTCCCCAAGGACTTCACTTCCCACGATCCTCCACGGTCCCTCACTTGTCCCTCGTCGGCGATCCCTGCACCTGCCCATTATCAGCCTCATCATCTGGACACTATTTATACTGTTCCTTTGTTCTTTGTCGTGTCTACTGTTGTGTTTCAGGAATGTATGTATCTCTTGGATCTGTATAATAAACATACCTTTGTTGGATTGTTCTTGTCTGCCGTCTGTGGTTTTTTGACCTTGCTCGTCAGGTGAGCTGGGGCGATCGAATGCTCAATGCGTGTATTAGGATGAGGCTGGATGACAACCTGTTCCGCTGCCTGTCTCCTGGTCTCTGTTCCGTGCCCTTGGTGGATTTTATTAATTTTGTCCTCGAACAAAATGGCTCTCATTTTTATGTGGACAAGGTTATTAAGAACAAAATGAATAAAACCCATCCGGTCCAATCCAAAACCCATTGAACGCTTCAGCTCCGGCTCACCTTGAGCCCACGCCAGAGTCCTCCACCACTCCACGCCTTTCCACTCCTGAGCTTCATGAGCCCGCCTGCATCTCTGCTCGGTTTCTCCGCCTCTGAGCCCCGCCGCCGTACAGAACAGCGTGGATGCCGCGAATCTCCCGGATCAGGCACTCCGCGGCTCATCCCGAGCCGGTGCCTCGACACTCACCCAAGCTTCCCCTGGACCTGGATCAGGTATTGCAGGAGTTCGACTCTCTATTTTTTAAAGGGGACACAACGCTGACTTTTTCAAAGTCTCCTGAGTTTCCCCTGGACTTCGCTCCCGAGTTTCCCCTGGACCCCGCTCCCGAGTGTCCCCTGGACTCCACTCTTGAGTTTCCCTTGGACTCCACCGCGGTGGCTGCAAGCGCCCTCGGTATGCCATCACCCCTGACTCTCCCGTCTCATCCGTCACAGCCACGCCACAGTCATCCCTGACTCTCCGTCACAGCCATGGCGGCCGTCATCCCTGGCTCCCCCTGTTCCAACGTCACAGCCATGGCGGCCGTCTCATGCGTCACAGCCACAGTCACCCCTGACTCTCCGTCTCCTCCGTCACAGCCACGGTGGCCGTTATCCCTGGCTCCCCCTGTTCCAACGTCACGGCCATGGTGGCTGTCGCCCCCGGCTCTCCCAATGCCAGTGTCATGGCCACGATGGCTGTTAGGTTCCCGGTTGCCCACACCACCATGGCCACCTGAGCTACTGGCACCCCCATGGATCCCCGGAACCCCGGTGCCGGTAGCACCGTCCTGGAGGCTCCCCGTCTTGTCCAGTGTGTCCATGTTCCCCGTTAGCCTCAATTATGCATACCCACCCTCCCGAGTCAAAGGAGGTGCATATCTTTTCAAGCTTCTTAGACGTTCATGGTTACGTTCATGATTTCGTTCATATCCAAGTAGCACCATTTTGTTAAAAGGAGAAACCATGCAGTTGTCTGAATAATAGAAGTGGGAGGCATCATTCATCCATATGTAAACGTAGGCTACATTGGCTAGAATCCATCAAAAATCTCCTAAAATAATTTCTATCCACATATCCTGATTTACAATATAGGCAAGTAATCACATCAGTAAATGGTCTATTCAAGCATTCCCAGGCAAATGTTAAGTTAAAATAGTTTAAAATGCTAAAAACAAGCGGTTGTGGAGCAGGTCAGTGTTCATGCGGCTGACCTTAAAAGCGCCACCTAGAGTTCCTGGCTGTTTCAGAAATATACACAGATAGAGATTTGCAAGAATCTCAATCAGGATTTAGGAAGGAAATGGGGACAAGAGATATCACTCGATGAATACTAGAAAAGTCTATGGAGTTTTAAAAACTGTTTATCTTTGCTTTATCAACTACATGAAGTCCTTGGTCAATTATGAAAAACTACTGTCAACCCTATTGTAAATTGAAATACACAAACATCTTTCAGCTATTAAAAAAACGTTATGATGACAATGTTGCAATGGTTCAAGCGGAATATGAAAACAAAGGCTATTTTTTGGTTGGAAAAGATGTACAACAGCGCTACAACATCTTGTCAACATATCTGTTCAATCTGTATACCATACTAACGCATGTAGTATGTACTGCTTTGTTGTGTTAAAACTGTACAGTATAACATTTTTTAATGGTTCATTGTCCTGTTGTCCAGATGGAACAAAGCAGAGGCATGGATCTGGATTGCAGTCGACTAATTGGTGACCTATTGGTGACCTTTGGGATATGCATAGTTTCATATCTTTATGCCAAATGTTTGTTTCTTGTGTGTCATCTAATTCATGACTGCAAAAAATGCCTAGAATGCTTTTCCTTTTTTATGATGTGTCCATATATGTAAGCCTACACACAACTTTTTACAGCTGAACAATTTGTTTAGGAGTAAATTAAAAAAGTGGGTTTTCAAATAAATTCAAAATGGTAAATCAAGTCTGATGTATGATTGCATGTGTCTGCCATGGCATAAGCACAGGAATTTGAGGGAAAATCTGTTTTTAGGTTCAGAAATTATAAGGATTAGATTAGAGTAACACGCTATAGTAGGCTGATTGGGTATTTTGCTATGACATAAAATCAGACTGTCCTCTATCTATTTTTAACATTTTCCTATGTGTAATGTTTCATGGGCTGCTAAAGTAGTTTGCATGATTCTCATCATGGTCTAAGTCTGTTGACTTATTAACTTGATGACTTTAATTACACGGCACACTGGAATACTTGATTCTGATTAGCTAGTTATGACATTAAGGGATACCGTATAATGTAAGGGATAGTGTATTCAATAATATAATTATTTATTTTATGTGTAATATTAAACTGCACCAGCTAAGATGACTTGCAGTACCTCCATGACTTTGTTAGTTTTGAATGGTTGTTGTCGAGAAATAACTGACCTTGGAATTTTGTGACTGGCCAATCCGAAACAAGCATTTCAGAGTGCAAAACTGACCTTGGAATTTTGTGACTGGCCAATTAGAATCAAGCATTTCAGAGTGCAGTGTGATTATCCCCAAAGTTCTTAAATAGCTCTTAAAATTTTCAAAATACACTCGAATGTTTTAGACAAGCTTGGTTGACTGACTTCTTCATTTGGTAGATGCCTTTTAAGACGGTTCCAAAATTGCCTGACCCCAACTCTCCATCCTCAAGTGTCAGATCACTCCGGTTTACTGTAGTTGACCTCAGCTCTTCGGGGTCTGCATATGGACTCTCATACACCTTTGTGTCCATTGGCATAGCCTCTGTAGAAACATGACTTTACTCAATTTTAAAAGAAAAAATATTAGGCTAAATTAAAGTTGGGTAATAACAGTTGAAGGTTCAGACACCGACAACTGTATTTTTTATGATTTACTGTTTTATGCATAAAATGTACATGCTGTGAAAATATCACACATATTGACGGAGAAAGGGCATCTTGAAAGACTTAAATTCTGAAAATAATGACTGAAATCAATCTTTGATGCTTGTTATCTACAGGGGTATTAATACAGGGGTTCTCAACATTTTTTATTTCAAGGTCCCCCATTGTATTCAACAATATTCATAGGCTCCCACTGACAAAAACTCAATTTCTACCCAATAAAATATTTCATAGCTTGACATTAAAATGTGCATTCATCATAAAATGCCAAAATAATAGGAAATATCTGGGTTTTTAGTTTTTTAACAGTTTTTATTGCTCATTTAGTCTATTTTAACATAATAATTATCTTGGAATCCAGATGGGGCCCCCTTGTGGGCCACGGCCCCCCTGTTGAGAACCACTCTTAATACGATAATTCAACATTACCTGATGTGTTAGCCAAAATAAACAACAATAAACAATATATATATATATTTTTTATTTAGTGCGTAGTGTAGCTGCTTGAGAATAAAAAAGAGTCTGCAAAGTTACAAAGTCCACTTCAAAGGGAGATATAATTTTTAAAAGAAAACATTTCTTCCAGAATATAAACAATTATTGTATACTGTATATATAATAAGTATTTTATTCTTAATGTCTGATGACATTATTTTAGTCCTTCTTGTATTAAACTTGTATACATATACAAAAATGATGTTGTGCACTTTAAGCGTTGTTAATTGTAATGTAATGTAGTAGCAATAAACTAACCTGTATGAAAGATATTGCCTTGAAGATCCTCTCTGCAGTTTGAGTCAATATTATAAGGATTTTGAAGAAGGCCCTGCAAGCACACACACTTATATTTGTGAAAATACACAGTGACAAAGAAAAGGCAAATGCAGACAGAACACAGGCAAAATGCTATCTGAATTGCCTGAAGGAGAGGATCCAATCACACTGTTTCCTGTGTTCTTCATGGCACCTTGATTCATTTTTGAATGCCTAAATGACATCTACAGCTATTTAAAGGGTACATAAATTGTAATTAGTATATACAGTATAATTACACTGTGATCAGTGTCCATGAAGAACAGGAGTATTTTCTTGAAAAACGTAAAAAAGCAATCACACAAGGGATATTTTAAAAAAGAAAACGGGAGATATTTTGCACACAGGACTGATAATTAAGTAGCTTATAATGTTACAATGAAGTGATAGGAAAGTAAAATGAAAAAGATGGATATACAATCGGGGGAAAGTCTCCTTAAAAAAAGCATATAGACAATAGCATCACAAACTATTTACAGCTTTTCTACAAAAGACAAATGTTAGCTCTCTTTTAAATACTTACAGTGCTGCCTTATTGGCTACTAATCTTTATATACTGTATTTAGCCAGGGACATTGTGGCAGGGCTTTGAGGACTTGAGCCCTTTTGCCCTTTTTAAAAATAATGAAAAGTGCCCCTCTCAGACAAATAGCAATGATAATATTGTTGTCACGATCACCAGCTGGAGTGCCCATGTGCTCCACCAGAGGACACTGCTTACTTACTCTGCCATTCCATTCCACCACAGAACTACATTCCCCATAAACCCTTTCCTGGACTCTGTGTGGATTATGTTTCAGAATCAGAATCAGAAAGAGCTTTATTGCCAAGTATGTTTGCACATACAAGGAATTTGTTTTGGTGACAGGAGCATCCAGAACACAGAAACAGCAACAACAGTACTGCATTTTTCCATTTTAAGAATATATCTAAACTACGTCATATGCTGTCAATCGCAGATGCAGAGAAGTTAATTCATGCATTCATGACATCAAGACTAGATTACTGTAATGCACTGTTAGGTGGTTGCCCTGCAGGCTTATTACAAAAACTCCAATTGGTCCAAAACGCGGCAGCTCGAGTTCTTACACGTACAAAAAAGTATGAACATATTAGCCCGGTTCTGTCAACCTTGCACTGGTTACCTATAAAGCATCGCGTTAACTTTAAAATCTTGCTTATTACCTATAAAGCCTTACATGGTTTAGCTCCTCAGTACTTGAATGAACTCCTTTTGTATTACAGTCCTTCACGTGCATTACGCTCTCAGGCGTCCTGTCAGTTGGTAATACCTAGAATTTCAAAATCAAGTGCAGGTGGTAGATCCTTTTCCTATCTAGCGCCTAAACTTTGGAATAGTCTTCCCTGCACTGTCCGGGAGGCAGACACACTCTGTCAGTTTAAATCTAGACTAAAGACGCATCTTTTTAATCTTGCATACACTACTCTTCCATAATATAAATCTTCAGAGGGTTTAGGCTGCATTAGTTAGATCAACCGGAACCAAAAACACAACTGATGTACTTGTTGCATCAAAGAGTACAGAACAGTACTCTACTCTCAGCCAGTCTTGTCTCATTGTTCCAAGGTTACCACAGCGAGCAGGATGCAGTTCATGGCCTGACCTGATGGTAGAGCGGAGAATGGGAAGTGGGGACCTGACAAGAGCTGAGATGATAGAGCTGGATAAAGAAGGACGCGGTCTCTTGACATGTCTTCACCACAAAACTTCAAATGCTATTAGATTATTAATGATAATCTTAAACTATAATTTATTTTATTATTAAGTTTATTTATTTTATTTAGCCTTGTTGTGCAAGTTCTCTGGAGCTTGTGCAGAGGCAGCAGCTTTTGCCAGAGGGGAACTGGAATCCCCTGGTTGGGCCTGGGTTCTCCTGAGGTTTTTTTTCTCGATTAGAGTTTTGGGTTCCTCGCCACCGTTTGCATACTGTTTTTGCACTATCTGCCTGACCGGGGGGGCTGCTTTAGAATCTTAAAGTTTTACTTAATTAATATTGCATATAGGAATTTATTATCTGTTATATTTGACCTGTGCTTCTCTCTCCTTTATCCTAAATGTGTGCTCTCACTGAGCGTGTGTGTGTGTGCGTACTTGTCTGTGTACGTACGTGTGTGTGTGTGTGTGTGTGTGTGTGTGTGTGTCTGTGTGTGTTGGTGGTGTGTGTGGAGTGTTTTGTGTGTGGGTGTGTCTGTCTTCTGTGTTTTCAACCTTTTCTTGTTTTTGCAGGTACAACTTTGATTGTTTTGCTTGTAGTCAATGTGTCTCATGTACAGCTGCTTTGTAACAATGAAATGTGCGTGTGGAAGGTCGTGGATGGATGGGTTTGGAAGGAAGGTGGTAAGAGATTGAAGGCACTGGACGACCCGCTGTCAGGGCGGCGGGGGACGTGATTTGGAAAAGATAGTTTCACCGCGATTGCGGCGGATTAAAAATGGACTGTGGTGCAATGGCTGAAGTGGTAGGGGTTACGCTAATTGACTGGGTATTGATGGTTTTCCACCGGCTCGTTATTAGACCTGGAAAAGTTCGGCATTCCAGTCTCTGATGCACGGGGGGCCGGTCGAGAAGTCTGGGGTGATGTGTTATTGGAAAATTGCGTGAGTCCGGCACGGAGTCCGGAAGAGCGTAGAATGAGCCTAGGCCCGCCTGTTCTCGATTGGGTAAGGTTTCCTAGGTGACGGCGCGGGGGAGGGTTCGCGGGCCTAGTGCAAATGTGTAGAGAGAAGTCTTGGACATGATGTGTGGGCTAGGAAGGTTCGCGGTTTCAGGCTTAGTACTCGGCGTTGTCGGGAATTGGACGGATAAGCTCCGTGTGCAAATGTGGGTAATTTGGCCCGTGTAGCCTGTGAGGGTGAGGGAGCGATAAGGGACGTGCTGCGACAAACAGCGGCAATCCTCGTAAAAGGTGTAAAAGCGCTAATATATAAATTTGAGAGTCTCGAGTGGATAGGCGCAGCTGACGATCGATGAAGACGGCGATCAGACACAACCGTATGAAGCAGTACAAATTAGATATAAAGTGAAGAAGAGGAGGTCCTATAGGGTTTAGTAGCAAAATATAAGAACATAAATACGAGATAAGAAGCGATATGAGATAGCAGGACAGGATACACTAAGTGAGGAGGGTGTTAAGAGTCTAAAGTGGTATCGTGATAGGAATTGGTGAAATATGGGAGTCATATGTTAACTAGGAATAGGGAGCTATGTTACATCAAGGATATGTGCTTACCACAGGCGAGAAAATTAGAGATGAATATCTACAGTTCAGAAAAAGTGTGTGGATAGTAGACTGGTGTAGTTGAATGCTGGTATGGATCAGTAGAGTATAGTATTGATGGACTTGAATCTATTATTGCACAGAGTTATTAATTGCACGGTGTGTAAAAACATTTAACTGTTCAAGAGGTAGATGGCCTGAGGGAAGAAGCTGTTTTTGTGTCTGGTTGTTTTGGTGCTCAGTGCTCTGTAGCGCCGACCAGAGGCAGCATTGTGAAGAGATGATGGCTTGGATGTGAGAGGTCCAGGGTGATTTTCTGAGCCCTTTTCCTCACTCTGGATGTATACAGTTCTTGGAGGGTGGGCAGGGGAGCACCAATGATCTTCTCAGCAGTCCGAACCGTCCTCTGTAGTCTTCTGATGTCTGACTTTGTGGCTGAGCCAAACCAGACAGTGATGGATGTGCAGAGGACAGACTTTATGACAGCTGAGTAAAACTGTTTTAATAGAGTTTGTGGTAGGTTGAACTTCTTCAGCTGATGTAAGAAGTACAACCTTTGCTGGGCTTTTTTAGCAATGGAGCCAATGTGATTGTCCCACTTCGGGTTCTGAGAGATGGTGGTGCCCAGGAACCTGAATGACTCCACTGCTGCCACAGTGCTCTTCATGATGGTGAGAGGGGGGAGTGCAGGCGGGTTTCTCCTGAAGTCCACAATCGTCTCCACTGTTTTAAGAGTGTTCAGCTCCAAGTTGTTATGACTGCACCAGACAGCCAGCTGCTCAGCCTCCTGTCTGTACGCAGACTCATCACCATCCTGGATGAGGCCAATGAGTGTGGTGTCATCTGCGAACTTCAGAAGTATGACAGAAGGGTCCTGGGCAGTGCAGTCATTTGTGTACAGGGAGAAGAGCAGTGGGGAGAGAACGCACCTCTGGGGGGCGCCAGTGCTGATTGTGCGGGTGCTGGATTTGAGTTTCCCCATTCTCACTAACTGCTGCCTGTCTGTCAGAAAGCCGGTGATCCACTGACAGATAGAGCCAGGAACAGATAGCTGGGTTAACTTTGTCTGGAGCAGTGATGGGATGATGGTGTTGAAAGCAGAGCTGAAGTCCACAAACAGGATCCTCACATAGGTCCCTGGTCTATCCAGATGTTTCAGGACAAAATGCAGCCCCATGTTAACTGCATCCTCAACAGACCTGTTTGCTCTGTAGGCAAACTACAGGGGGTCTAGTAAGGGTTCTGTGATGTCCTTCAGATAAGCCAGTACCAGTCTCTCGAATGACTTCATGACCACAGATGTGAGAGCGACGGGTCTGTAGTCATCAGTCCTGTGATTTTGGGTTTCTTTGGGATGGGGATTATGGTGGAGCGCTTGAAACAAGAAGGAACTGTGCACAGCTCCAGTGATCTGTTGAAGATCTGTGAGAATATGAAGGCCAGTTGAATAGCACAGCTTTTAAGACAGGCTGGGGAGATACCATCTGGGCCTGGTGCTTTTCTTGTCTTTTGTTTCCTAAAGACTCGGCACACATCCTCTTCACTGATCTGAAGTGCAGGAGGTGGGGTGACTGAAGGTGATAGGTGTTGTGTAGAGAGAATGTCAGAGTTGGTGTGAGGTGTAAAATTAGCATTTTCAAATCTGCAGTAAAAGTCATTCAGATCATTGACCAGGTGTTGATTGCCTGCAAAATTGGGGGATGGAGGCTTGTAGTTGGTGATGTCTTTAAGGCCTTTCCACGCAGATGCATGGTCGTTGGCTGAAAAACGGTTTTCCAACTTTTTAGAGTAGTTTCTCTTAGCCACTCTGATCTCCTTTGTCAATGTGTTCCTAGCCTGCTTGTACAAGACTTTGTCCCCTTTTCTGTAGGCATCCTCCTTGGCTTGGCGAATCTGTCTGAGTTTTGCTGAGAACCATGGTTTATCATTGTTGTATTTTAAGGAAGTCCTGGTAGGAATGCACAAATCCTCACAGAAACTGATGTATGATGTTAAAGTCTCTGTGAGCTCGTCCAGATCGCTGGTAGCAGCTTCAAAAACACTCCAATCGGTGCACTCGAAACAGGCTTGTAAGGCCCGCTCTGTTTCGTTGGTCCATCTTTTAACAGTCCTTTAACAGGTTTGGCAGCTTTTAGTTACTGCCTGTAGGCTGGGATACGGTGAACCAGGCAGTGATCAGACAGTCCTAAAGCTGCTCTAGGGACAGAGCGATATGCATTCTTTATTGTGGTGTAGCAATGGTCCAAAATATTTTTGTCTCTGGTAGGGCATGTGATGTGTTGTCTGTATTTTGGCAGCTCGAGTGTAAGTTTTGCCTGATTAAAGTCGCCAAGAATAATAATAACAGAGTCCGGATGTTGTTGCTCAGTGTCCATGATGTGATCGGCGAGCTGTTGTAACGCCACGCTCACGTGCGCTTGTGGTGGAATGTAAACACATACGAGAATGAACGAGGAAAACAATCGCGGCGAGTAAAAGGGCTTACAGTTAATGAAGAGTGCTTCTAGTTCGAGACAGCACATCTTCTTCATCACTGTTGTATCTGTACACCACGTCCCGATGTTCATCTCCAGCTGGAACCACTGGAACCAGTTCATGGAACCACTGTTCCAATTCCCCTATGTGGATTGTACTCTGCGTGGATTATGTTCCTGAATCATCGATGCGGATTGTACCCTGGTTCATGGTGTGGATTATCTGTGTTTGTGTTTTGAAAAGCTTTTGTGCTTGCATTTGGATTTTAGCTCCTCCTTGTCCTGGCTCACATGTGACAGAACGACCAACCAACTATGAGTCTAGCAACACAAATTATGTGTCTCCGTCAAGGAGATTGGCCCATCAAGGACTATGTGATGGACTTTTTTGAGTTGGCAGATTTGACTGGTGTGAATGATATACTATATGCCTGTGATATTTCTGGCCACCAAGACGAGATGGCTACCTCGGAGTTACCGCAAAGAGATGTGCCTATGTTCTCTTGAGATCATCCCACCTATATTTCTTTCATGAAGGCCTTCGAACATGTGTCTGAGAACAAGACAGATAATCCACAGGACAGGTTGTACTACTGTATATTGAGCAGTCTACAAGTGGAGAGACACAAGCTCTTGTTCGCAGCTGTGAACATATGAGTCTACTGCTTATATTGAAAGGGCTTTGAAATAGACACAAATACACACACTTCGAATCTTTTGGAATGGAGGGTTAGGAGCAATGGAGACGCAGACGGAGCGGAGATGGAGATGAGGCAGGTAAGTAATCCAGGTAGGTACTTCTAATATGACCACTAGTAGTCTTTACAGCTGGAGATGTACACTATGTTAGAATGAGCTTATTAAATTAATTTGCTGAATTCATTTAATTGATAATATATTTTTGTATTTAACGTTATGTGTACCTCCTGAGAAACGGTGATGTTATTATAACCTTAGATGATCTCATGTTACTTAATTCTTACCTGTCATATTTAATTTAGAGAGAAATCTAACATTAATGACATGCTTGAACTTCCCTGTCTAAAGTTAAGTCATCAGTAAATTTTATGACAGCTACAATAAATGTTGTATTGTCTTATATATGTTTTATGTTATCAGTTGTGGAACTACACAAGGTCAGAAATGTATATTGTATTTTTAATCCTCTGGGACACACTAACACACAAACATGATGATGATGATAATGAGCGCGTTCACATGCACAAAATAAACGGATATCTATCAAAAATCAGCTTAAAAAGAAACCTGCTTTCACGTGTTTACATGCATAGTAATAAACCGGCTACGCAGAAAACCGCGTTTACACGGAAGTTTGAGACTTGCCGGGTTTCTCGCATGCAGTGACGTCATTGTCGATAGTCTGTTTAGTAATTAAAAATGCAGCGGGAAAACTGTCAGAAGCTGTATTTTTATATCTCTTCTCATGTACCTGCATATGCAACAATAGTTCTTCATTTTGATGTTTCTACATCAACTGCATGATTCCAGAGCGGACTTTTATACGTTATTTTAATATTACTTCCATTTGGGACTTTTACTACTGCGCTTTCAGACATGTGCACATAAACAAAACTGAGAGAAAACCGGTAAAGGCGTTGACATGCAGCGCGGAGTATTTGGCTTAAGCTGTTTATGACCTTTCCCCGATAAAAGAAAACCGTTTTACGCGTTTACATGACCTTACATATATCATCTTATTAAGCATAATCGGCGAGATTATCAGGAGAATGACATGACCAGATCGCTCACTAAAACATCCAGGCAATTTACATACTAGCAAACAAGAACATAGCCAAGGTAGAAAGCCTGAAGTCCACGTCCAGTTTCGTATGCTCTTCGCTGATTGCGTCAGACGACTTGTGTATAGTTCTAAATCAGGGGATAAATAGACTATTGTAAGAATCCACTCACATGTTTGCAGAAATGACATTGGAATCGACCAAGGAAAATGTATGGTTAGGGTTACTATTTCTTGATGGCAAGAAAACTGTATATCGAGAGAAACATTGGAAATTAATATTCACAAAAAGTTGTAGCAGGAAAAATAGGACAAGACTTTAGAAAGTTGATAATGATGGAACGATGGAACGATCAAATATTGTGTTAGATCGTTTGAACTGATTGTTAGTATTACCACTGAAGTGTTCCAACAACACAAAAGCAAGTTGAAAGTTCTCCACCCAGTGGTAAAAGACTTATATCAAGATTTGAACGCCCACCAGGACTGGAAAAAAGAAGATTTACTATAGATGCTTTATATGGCAAATATACTACCGACGTGATAAAAGTAGTTAAATTTTATGAGGTATTGTAGACAAAAACATTGATGGATCCAATGGAGAAGAAAGGTCAGATGCCCCAAACTCAAGCAGCTCGCCCGAGCTTCACAGTGAGACAAGTGGCCTCGGGGAAGGTAACGCCCTATATTCCTATGATTGGTAGTTGTAAAGACTGCATAATCATGGGGAGGAGCCGTTTTATGTGAAGACCCGAGATGGAGACTGGTCGGCGCATGTTAACATGAGATTACCAATGGAAAAGTAAGGGTATTTGACCATAGTAAAGCAAGATACAAGAGTGTGCCCCTCAGGACAAATTATGAAACCCAAAAATGATAGACCCTTTACTATATTATCTTATATTATTATTCCTATATTATACTATATATCCTATACTATGGATTACTATATGAAAGTCGTAATGTCAACAGTCACATCAACTCATTTGGTGCCGTGGATCAGCAGTTTGAAGCATAAATATGTAAAGATGGCGCATAGATTTGGGCTGAAACAATCGCAGCACTGCTGTGTCAGCTCTCAGTTTCACTTTCAGTTTTAGCAGTTTCTAAACTGCCATTTGCATATTCATGTTTTTCTGTAAACTTAATAAAGCTGAGGTGTAGAGTTATATTCAAGCTACTTTGAAACAGGAAAAAGAAATTTCACAAGAAAAAAACTTTAAATATGTCATTTTAATTATCGAAGATTAATTTTAAATGATAAAATTATCGACCACAGGGGGACTTCAAAGATTTGCTGGTAAAGCCAAAAGGAAAACTGACAGTTCTACCATTAGCCTAGTGACCTTGTTGTTTGTATGTTGTTAGTAGATTCTTGTTTTAAAACAATAAAATGGTCCATTCAGTGATCTCTTAAGTATCTTCTCTCAGTTAACACTTTCTGTGTTCCATTAGTTACATACAGTAGGTATCTGAATGTAAAAATAACTGGCTTGTTCATATATTGGATATTCTCTTCAGTGTTGGGCAAGTTACCTACAAAATGTTATTAATTATATATTTCTAGTTACTGTCATTTAAAAGTAATTAGTTATATTACAATACTACTTTCTCTGAATTGTACTGCATTACACTACTTCTGCATTACTTTTGAATTACTTTTATCAAAATAACCACAAAAGTATAACTACCCTGCTGAAAAAAAACAATAAAAACAATTACAGAAATTCTAATGATTTCCATTAATACACAATAAATCTGCCACCATGTTACATTTACATTTATTCATTTGGCAGATGCTTTTATCCAAAGCCACTTACATTGCATTGTACTATACATTTGTTTCTTCCTACAGTAAGATATTTTAGGACATCAACTAAGTATAGCCTACATGTCTCCAGTTTGTATAGATTACAAAGAATACAAGAGTGTTCCAAAAAATGTCTCTGTTTCTCATGAACTTTTTATACCTGTCAGCATTTGCGTACCAGAATCTGGTAGATTTATGTGCGTCCATTCACGTTTGCATTCCGGGGATTACCTTTCTGTGTAATCGCATTCGAGATCTATGTCTGTTCGTGTGCGATTGCTCTGTGTCCGAGGGGATAGCTCCGGAGGGCACCTGTCTGTTTGCACCCACGTTCCGAGAGATTTCTGGGAGAAATCAACGAGGGGAGAATCGGGAGAACTGGAAGCGTTGTAAGCAGTGGTGTGGTCGGGGCCATACGCAGGTACACACTGTATGCTTACTTTTTCAGTAGCTCCTCACTGCAGAACGCAACATCCAGGGGGCAAGGATGTATCCAGTTTTTAAATGAACTGATGAACTACTCTCTTCCGACACAAATTCCAGCCCATCATAACAGTTTAACAAACCTCCGCTACTAATTCCAAACCATCATGTCTTTTAAATTTGCACTGTGCTGCTCCATACAAACGGTGAACAGGTTTCCATGATGATACTGGTGGAATATTGCATGGCTCTCACCCAATCAGATTCGAGAACCAGAAAGAACTGTTCTTCTTTATAATTATTTATCTGATTTAAGGGACATTTTCATGTAAGGTGGAATTATATGTTTTGTTCAATATACCTGCCATTTATCATATTCACTGACTATTTGTCCTGTAGTCTCAGAAAAAGGTTAACGTGCTGCATTGTATTCTTCTCTGTATGTATTCATCCTCTTGTCTTTTTTGTAAAGCTGGTTTGAAATCACAGTTTTGAATGTGAGGTTCTCAAACCTCACATTCTCTTTTCTTGTTTTGCCTCTTGGTGCAACAACAGCAGCCCCATGAGCAAAAACTCAAATCTAAGTGGACAACCTGAAGCCACTTCATGGATCACAGACCTTGGCATTTTTCACTACATTTCCCATAATCCATTACCTGGACTCATTTCTCATGAATAGATTCAGCTGTGCCTTATAAGTCTTGTCCATCTGACTATATATGATTTAACCCTGTTAAATCAATCAGTTTCTTGTGAAGTCTTGTTACTGTCAACTGCAATTCTAAGCTTTTGGACTCTTTAAGTGGGTCCTCTCTCATGGTTGGTGAGGTAGAGGAGGACGATCCTCTAAACATATTTGGGGGTGTAGGGGCTAGTAGTTCGTAAGCTCTCCATAAAGTAATACATAGTTTTATATTATGGCATTTGCCTTCGATCCAATAGCAGCATTAAAATTTGTTAACAAAAGTATAAGAGATTATTTATTTAGTTCAGTGAGTCTACAATTTTATTCCTACAGTAACTTCTGACTGGGGGCTTCCGAAAACAGTTAGCATATATATACTGTATAAGGTTACACTTCAACACTTTAAGTTTGTTACACTTTAAGTTGTAATTTAGTGCCCATTTACATCAAAACTACGCAAAGCTGGTGCAACCGGCCCCTGATCTGCCTTTGCCCTGGTGCTCCCCTACTCCTCTTGTTCTGCCCTGGCACTCCCCTGGTCCACCCTGGTGTTCCCCTGCTACACTGGCTTCACCCTGGTGCTCCGCTAGTTCCACCCTGGTGCTCCCCTGCTTTGCCCACTCCGCTGTGGGGGTTTCTGGCTTTGCCACGCTGGCTTCCTGCACCACCACATGGACCTGGCTCTTCAGCCCTTCCTCTGTTCCACCTCCACACCACCACCCTCCTGGTTATATTTGTGGTAGGAGCGGCTTCCAGATGGGGGGCTATGTTACACCTGCCAACTAGAGTGCCCAAATCCTCCACCAGAGGGAACTCCATGGATTATGGACCTTGTCATTATTCACTACATTTCCCATAACCCACTGCCCAGACTTATTACCCCTGATGAGACTCATTAGCCTTGTTCATTGGCCTATATCAACCCCGTTGGATCAATCAGTTCCTTGAAAAGTCTTATTAGTGTGGTAACACTTTTGTCATCTGCAATTATAAGCTTTCTTGTTTCGTGATTTTTTTTATCTATTGCCTATTGTCTGGATAACCCATTTGCTTGTGTTTTGCCCTGGTGTTTGTTCTTGTGGACTGTTTACTCATGTTATTGGCCCCATGCCTGTTTATTAAATTACGTCTTACCCTTCAATAAAGAGTTTATATAAGGTGCAATTAACTCTGTTTTTAACACCTGCAGTACTGTACAAAAGCATTAGGCACATAAGATGCAGTATATTAAGGAAGATGGATTCATTATTATTGGAGGAAGCTGGGCAGAATTATAAAATGTCATAAAGGTCAACCAAACAACAACCAACATACAACTCTGTTGTACACAATAAGAAATTAATGTGGAACGTACAGTCATTATTTGTAAAGAGTACATTTTGTTGGTGGTAATTTGATGTGATGTACAGGACAATGAATGGAAGAAGAAAGGTTTAGGCATTCCATAGGCAAAATTAGAAGCGAAAATCACACGCAAGCAAGGCGGGTGTCCTACCACTGCCAGTGGGGGAAACAGGAGAGGGGCGTGTTAGTGCACCTTTTTTGGCCCAGGTTTGGGGAAGGAGTATGATTTGATTCTGGAGAGAATTCCACCTGTGGCACCTCGCTAGAAACCACAATTTTAGAGAGCATAAGGTTATTCTCCTGGATCCTACACTATTTAATGTCACTGTTTAGTCCTATAGATGCATAACCCATTAGTAGGCTATTGGGTTGTGCTTTGGTAATGCTTTATGCATTACAGCAGCAACTGGTAAAGACACAAACGTTGAATGAAATTATTAAAAATAGGGCTATTGTTTTCTCAGCAATACATAGCTCAGAAATGTACTAAATGAATGTACATTTACCAACATTCACATGGTACCATATTCAGTGGCCCACATGTTAAATGGAATAATACAGTCTAGGTCAGTGGTCACTGGTTTTGTTTCAAGACCAAGATTTTACATATCAAGTAACAACCCAACAAAATCTCGAATTTGTTAATCACACAAAAGTAAACAAAAATTAATCAAAATGAATATAGTATTATTATGATCACAAACGACATATGTGCAACATAATTACATAATTATTTAGTTAACATAATTAAACAGTGCCACCATGCATGCTTTCATGATACAAAAAGAAAATGCCTGACAGCATGTATATTGCCTGAAATACGTCTGACATTTTCCTGTAATGTCTTTACATAAAAGCATGTGCACACAACCACTTGTTAAAACACACTCTTACTTGTACAGAATGATAATAACTTTAAAAGTACTAACCTCTGACGAATTTGATGGTCTCAGGCAAGACTCAGTAAGTACTCTGATCAGTCCGTCAGGCTTGTAAGAATAGTGCTCTACTAGCTATCGTAGAAAACACACAACACATTGAAGTCATATTCTGGTCATAACTGCCTTTTTGTGTTGTTTCTATTGTTTACTTGTTTATGTATTGTGGTTAAGTTTTGAAGCATGTATATTTATATGTACTGTATGTTGCAAGAACAAACAGACTAGAAGAAAACGAAATCAGTACTTTGTTGCACAAATAGTCAATCCTTTCTACCTAACAATAAAATAATACCTTATTATACAGCTAAAATCTAATTTATTAAAATAAAAGCTGTGTGTCTTTATAAAACATGACATGTAAAAACAATCCCCCACCATTGCATTAACCAAACCTTGTTTATAGAACCAATAACATCCTGTTACTTTAAAGAGCTCACCCAGACCTGCCTGAAACGCCTCATGTAACCACACCCCTACAAATCCACGTCAGTTCATGTTATAGTTGACTAAGACCGCCCAAATGTATACGCAAGTAAGGTGGGCGGACCTGTCAGTACAATCGCTTTGGAACCAGATGTTCCAAATATGGTAAGAGGCGTTACATTTCCGTCACATGCTTGCAGTATTCGACCAATCACTATGCACAGGTTAACTAGCCAATCATAGCACACCTCGCTTTTTAGAGTGATGAGCTTTGTAAAACATCCACGCGTTTCAGAGAGGCGGGGTAAAGAGGAGATACAAACATGAACGGTATGTGGAAAATACAGTGTTTTTAAACCTTAAATCATTGTGTATACATATTGCATTACATCTAAAACAAACAATAATATTCGTTTTAGCCATGTCATATGACCCCTTTAAATACTAAAATGCAACCAAAAGACCTACAAAAGGATACATAGTCCAGCACATTAGCAAAAAATAATTTTGGGGCATAACCTATGTCATTTAACAATGACCTTACAATTTCTATATTAAGATATTAATATTTATAACAACCCTGTGCTTTTCCAATTACACTTTAATGCCAACTAGTTTAAGTCAACCAGGGCATAATATATGCAAGCATATAGAGAAAAGTAGATAAAGAATAGAGAAAGCATATAGAAAAAAGTAAATAAAGAATAGAGAAAAGGCAACATTTTTTTTAGTTGTAAGAAAGGTTTAAGAACTCTTGGAAGATGTGTTTTTTTTAGGATAAAATAAATTACCTGCCAAAGTGTGTCAAACTTCTTGCCATCAGGAATGGAGAGTTTTCCAGCTTTGTCTTTATCAATACGATAGTGCATGACTTGATTACTATGCAGGAGACATAGTGCATAAGACACCAATCTGCCATTGGTTTCCCTCTCTCTTATTCTGTCAGGAGATATAGAATAATTCACAACATTGTACATTTTGAGAAGGTCCTACAATAGGATCTCTGACAGATCGCAACAAGAGGGGGATTCAGAAAAAATATGCATTTGAACAAGTACTGTAAGCAGGCAAGCAAATAAGGGCAAATGTAAGTTGGTAGAAACTGGTAAAAATATGCATTTAGCAGATGCTTTTCCATTGCTTCTTACTATGTCGTTTGTGGCTACAAGTTTAAGTAAATTGTTATGGAGTAAAATAATATTATGAAATGATTTGTAAGAAAATTCATATTTAACTAAAATAACTAGTAAATAGTTATTGGCACAATTTTGACAAAAGTCAAAAGAATGAAGCAATATTTGTCTTTCTTTTTTCCATTTTCTATAGACATTCTTTAAGAAATGCTATACTTAAGTGCTATATTTAAAGCAATTGCACTACCCCCACTCAGCCCTGCTCTTGTTTTCCGCCTCCACACTGCGTGTCTGGTCACTTCAGGAAGTCCTCTGAAACAGTGTCACAGCGGAAACCACACTTCGCCTTTCTTTAGTGTGTTTCTTTCACTTTAGAGTAGTGGTACTGCAGTCACATGCAGTGTTTGTTTAAATTAAATGATATGTTTAATCTTCTCCTTATCTAGTTTAAAAAATATTTTCTTCACAATCATTTTGTCACATTCACATGTATATTATACATAACATCATATTACAAAAAAAGAACACGTTAAATGTAGAGTATTGCACACAGTCATAACTAAGTACAATTAATTCAATTAAAACTAGAAACAAATAAACATATAATAAAAAAATATGATTTTTATTTTATTTTATTTTTATTTTATTTTATTAAGACTCTTTAGCATCTATCATGTAAATGTATCCTAACACCTACTTTTCTATTTGTGTCCTTCATGGGCTAGAGGATACTTACAAAAATTTGCCATTGGTGCGTGGGCTCCTGAGCAAACGTAACTCTGAGTCCTCACGATCGATTTTGCCATGGAACCATGGCATCTTTTCATGCGCTGTTGTTGCAATGAGTTTCTCCAGCTGAGGCCTTTGGCTAATGATAGCCTGCTCGAGGGCAGAACCCTGCAACACAATACAAAATTCTAAATTCTGCTAGACAGTGGCTCTACAAGAGCAGGAGAGAAGACACTTGCTTTAACCTGTTACAAAGTTTTAACTTGTGTGCAATAAAACTCCTATGGGATGGTCTAAAACTAACACTGACCTGCAGGTTCCATGTTTGTTTGACATACTGCCTTATGAGTTGCTCTTTCAGGTCTTCAAAAGGTCCAACTTTAGGTTCTATGCCTCGTGGTCGGTTAAAGGGCTTCTTGAGCAAGCAGATGAGCCCATCTGACTCCTGTGAGTGATAGTCAATCACATCTATTGGGGTTCTGTGTGATTTGCCCCCTGCAATGGCATATGTGTCATTGAGATCTCTCTCTATAGTGTAGTGGCAGAACTGACGGCCGTAGGACACTGACAACGCATAGCCACCAAGGTAACTACGGCTCTGACGTAACAGGTAAAGGCCATCTCCTGCTCCCCCATGTCTCAGGTGTTCCTCAGCTTCCTCTCGGGTGATGTTGCCAAAGAAATACGGCAAAGTCTGCACCTTGTCTGCCATGTTTGGTGAATAAAGCTTATTTTAGCAGTAGAAGAGTAGACACTCACTAACCTGAAAAAGAAAAATGTTTAATTCATAACAATTGTTATGTTTATATTATTAGAATTGGTACACTAAATTATTTATTAGACATTCATTTTTTTATGCATTTGGCAGACGCTTTTATCCAAAGTGACTTACATTGCATATAGTATCAATTTGTTTCTAATTATGTACAATCCCTGGGATCGAACCCATGACCTTGCCAATGTTAGCGTGATGCTCTAACCACTGAGCTACAGGAAAGCTACAGGAAAATGTATACATTCATTTATACTGTTCAGGAGATAACCACTTAACACCAGTTTCTCAGTTTCTCAGTATGCTTTACATGAGAGTTAAGAGTAAATGCTAGTGTTCTATCTGAGAAAAGTAAATATTATTTTATTAATTAAAGTAAATATTAATTAATGATTAATCGATTGTTTGAGTCATTGCCTCAAATTTTTGAGTTTAAGAAGTTTTTGGTTTGAGTAAAAAGATTTTGATTATCATTAAATTAAAGTTCTAATTAAGTCAACACATTTTTTTTGTTAATGTGACTCAAAACTTTCATTCATCTTTCCCATGAAATTAGGTTAACTGAACTTTTAATGCATTTTTATGTTAACTAAACAGATTTTCCTATACTTTATCTTATACTTATTTCTTAGTCTTTAACACATAAACGAAACACATTGACTTCTGCAACCCACAACGAAGAAGAAGAGACTAAGTGATCTTAGTACTATGCCATTACCACAATTATTGCTCATTACTGACATAATTGTCAGTTTTGCACATTACAATCTACACCAAGCCTCCCACAACCTAAGAACATGCACCACTCTTCTGAAAAATGGTAACCACAAAACCAAAAAATATTTAAAACTCTTCTGAATCTCCAAGAAAACGAACATTGAAAACTGACAAGTCTTTATCTTTATTGATGAAGTAATAATTAAAATAAATAAATTTAAATAAATGAAAAATAATTATTATACTCAACTCAAAAGGAAGAAAGTGTCACAGGAATTAGAAGTTTACGTTATTTAAACTATTTAATTACTACAGTGATTAGTCAGAAGTTTGACATACCAACTCATTTTATTATTATTGCTATTTTTGCATATTATTAAAAAGGTTTATTACAATAAATATGCTGACAAAAATTAAACCAATCCTTCATAGACATGACTTTGAGACAGTAATCCATGCCTTTGTGACCACTCGGCTGGATTACTGTAATGCACTTTATGTGGGGGTTAGTGGGTTATCTATTGCTCATCTTCAACTGGTACAGAATGCTGCTGCACGCCTTTTAACTGCCACAAGCAAGTATGAGCACATTTCACCAATCTTAGCCTCACTCCACTGGCTGCCCATTCATTTTAGGATTCATTTTAAAATTATTTTATTTGCTTTTAAAGCCTTGAATGGCCTCGCCCCACCTTACCTCTCTGAGCTGCTGCACCCCTACACCTCTAGTCGATCTCTCAGGTCAGCTGACCAGCTGCTCCTGACAGTGCCTAAAACTAGGCTTAAGCTAAGAGGGGATCGAGCGTTTGCCGTTGCAGCTTCAAAACTTTGGAATGGACTGCCGCTGTACATTAGACAGGCCTCCTCACTGTCTCAATTTAAAACACTTCTTAAAACCCACCTTTTTTCTTTGGCTTTTGACACCAGGTAGAGTGTTGATTTTGTGTGTATACATGCATATTTTTTCATTTTCTTTTACTGTGTACTTCATATTTTATGGTGCTTTTTGTGTTATCTATTTATTCTGTTTTTTCCCTTGTACAGCACTTTGGAAACCTTGTGTTTGTTAAAATTGTGCTATATAAATAAAGTGGATTGGATTGGATTGTGTTCAGATAATGACCAAATAAAAACTTGTTCTGTTTACTTTTTAAACCTTTTAACCTATTGGCTACTTTACCTTCCCAACTTAATCATTAGAATAAAAACATATACAATTAAAATAATCTGTGTATTTTGTGTTCATGCTGCAGCAACTCTGACTATTTTGCTTATATCTATTATTCAAAATAGTCAAAGCCAGTAGATGGTACCAGTAAATGGCATCAAGAAGCGTGCACCACTGAGATATTAGAACATGCAAAAGAGGAAGTTGTCAGATATTTTCTGTAACTTAAATCCACTCCCATGGTGTATTCTTTGGCACTTTCGTGCATGTAGATTCAACCTGTTTGGACTTTTAGGGTAATTTTAGGGTAGGAAGTTAGGAACTATCATACCTCTGGATACACTCTAAAACTGACGTGTTATCAACCCAGCGCTGGGTCAAACTCAACGAAGGAACGAACTCAACCATTAAACTTATGCTGGATTGTTTCAACCCAAAACGCTGAGCTGTTTAACCCATTGTTGGTGTCTGGGTTAATCTAGCCCAAAGGCTGGGTTTTTCCCTTTTTGACCCAAGCCAACATCTTTTAGAGTGTACAACAAAAACAGACTGCAACATTTATTATACAAAATGTCTAGACTATATCACTTTTATCTTATAGAAAAAGCAATTAAAAAACTGTAATAATTTGAATATACTTATCAGAAGCAATCTTGACATTATTATTTGGCCTTTACTTTATCTGTTGTGTAGTAATTTATTTACAAAAGACCACAATCTGACTTCTGATCACATGGCTAAACATCATAAATACTTATCTTATACATGGTCATAATATCCAGACAAAGAAACTGTAAAAGCAGTACTGTATGTAACAATTTAACCACTTTGTCCAATATGTTTTGGTTCAAAATGTTGACAAATTCAGTTTTTTTCTTTAGTAATCAGCAGTTAAAATGCCAGATGAAGCTTTAGATGAACTCAAATTAGCATTCAACTACCTACACAAATACAAACACATCTGAATGCCTCACGTAAATGCATGACAGAGAGAGAGATAAAAGTAAATGTATGATTTATAAAAAAGAGATTTGACCATAAAAGATTCTGTAAGAAGTAACAGAAGCAGCCATTTTGATTAAGCAAGAAACATTAATCCCAATAGCCAAATGTGTCATTTGTAATCCAAATGTGGTTGCAGAATTCTATATGAGAAATCATTTAAAGAAAGACGCGTGATGATTGATTTTTTTATTTTACCAGTCAACTATGTTTTATTATTTATAGACCAAAAGACATAATGTCAAACGTCATAATATTATTCAGTATAAAAAAGATAAAGTGCTGCTAAATAACTGTGGACTATAAATTGGACTATACCTTGGCATCCATTTGTAATATACATTTTTAACGATATATGTTTATATATGTTTAATTCAATTATTTAAATTAATGTTTTTTTTGTGTAAACATTTATTTTTATTTATGTTGTAAATTAATTAATAAGGTATAACATCTGAAAGATGTTCACACTTTCAACCAGCTTTGCAACATTTACTTCAAAGTGACAAAATAACCATCAAGAAACATCAGATAATGCCACAACAAAGTGCTAGTAGAAATTATACAGATATTTAACATATTTAACTGTAACCAACCTAATGTAAAAGACCATTTACATGGTTTTAAACAATTATCTTTGCAAATATAAATTATATGAGTTGCAATTCTGTAGATTAATATTATGTATTTGTTGTTAAAATTGTATAAATGATACCCATGACATGTTTGAAGACATATGTGGTATAAAATGTAAATGTAAAGTTTTTGCTCAAGTCTAACACAGAAACAAGTGAGCCTGTCATTCGCTGAATTAAATAATTAAATGATCTCAAAGTGCATTAGTCGAAAAGGGTTTAAAATGATCTTGTTTAAAACATAGCCTCTTTTAAATATGTAGATATAAAGTAGATATACTCTTACCTTACAAAATGGTAAAACTCAACAACTGCATACCATGTTCAAATGCTGTCTAGCTGAACAGGATGTGGTATGGCCAAAAAACTTAGTGGATAGTTCAAAGAAAGCTGCCGGGAACACAAGTTGTAAAAGTCAGTTTTTAGTACAGAAACTGTGCTGCATGCTGATATACTAAAACTCAGAACACATTAGGCTGTTTTGCTATCATTGCAATGACAAACCTTAAAAGTATATTGAACTATTTGTAAGCTTCCTCATTTTGAGAAACATCTACCTACTTCCTTCACAACTTTTTTCTGTCCTATATCTTTGACTTCCCTTTGAGACCAAAAACACATAATGGTTTATATATATGATGCTAAATAAAACCTAAAGTTCCATTTTGCAGTAATATTTTACAATGCACAAACAGAATTCACAATATACTTAAATACAATATGATATAATAGAGTAACAAAGTCTAGAAACAAGTGCTAGTGGTCACATTTGAATAAGATGTATTAGTTTACCTTTAATCAGTAAACATCCACTTAGTTAACTACATTAAAAGTTTAAACATGCTACACTGAAATAGATAACAAATGTAGTCACAACAGCATGAATGACTACATTTGTGCATATGAAAACATGTAAAATATTGCATGAATCACAGTTTCAAATAACATAGACATTTACTAATTACATGTTATGTTGTATGAGGTTTCCATCCGTAGATAATATGAACAGCAATTGTTTTATACAGTTCAGTGAGCTGAACCCAGATGCAAGGTGCAGTCACTATGCAAATAACGTTTCTTCCTCTGTTTACTTCTGCATTCTACCTTATATTATTTTATTATGTTGACTTGACAAACTGTCTGTTAAAGAAAAGTGTGTTTTTCTGTCTTATTGTGGAGGGGCTGTTATAATGTTATATTTAGTTTTTCTCGCAAAAGTACAAAAAATATATTGTGCCATACAGCTGAAAGAATCATTCAGGCATTTTGAAACAGTGTGACATTTAACCCTGAACATAACCCTGAAGATTCACACTTGTAATGTGGTGACTGTTTTTCTGGTGTAACATTTGCCAACATTAGTGAATGCATCAGCTAACATGAACTAACAATGAACAATATAGTTTTTCAAATGTATCAATTTTTGTTAATATCAGTTAATATAATTATGGCCCGGTTTCACTGACAAGGCTTAGCCAGGACTATGCCTTAGTTAAATTCGTGTATTTATTCGCTTTTATTAAAATGCCATCAATAAAAACATTACTGGTGCATATTGAGACAAAACAAAGGCAATGACATATTTTAAGATATGTCAGGGCAATTTATTTTCAGTTAAGACAGCTCAAACTTTCATTTTAGTCTGGTACTAGTCTTAAAGGGAAACTTTACCCAAAAACAAAAATTCTGTCATTGTTTACTCACCTTCAGGTTGTCCAAAAATCTGTAAGTAGTATATATGAGGGTCATTGTGTCAAAATGATTGACAGGTATGATTTCATGGTGACCTTGACCTTTGCTGGGGTTGAATTACTTCCGGACCACCCAGGTTGCGAGGGACCGCCCACTTTGCGTTGACCTTTGACCGTATCCGCCCACGTTGTGAGGGACTGCCCCCTTTGTGTTGAACCTTTGCCCTTTGATCGTATCTGTCCACGTTGTGAGGGATTGCCCACATCTCAAGTTGAACATGTTGTATGTTTACCGAACATTTTTCTCCCTTTTCCGGAGATCATGTTTGGACATGTTTTTATGAGGCTGACACGTATCTTATGCGTGAATAAATAAATACGAGTTTTAAAGGAAATGATGAATAAGTAAATAAATGAATAAATCGGCGAATAAGTGATTAAATAAATAATTGGTTATATAAGTTATTAAATAAATAATGAATACGTAAACAAAGCAATGATTGAATGAATACGTAAATAAATGATTGAATGAATAAGTAACGCATTCTATGTATGTATATATAGGCTGTGATCTAACTTACGTTGGAGGAAAGACGGTGTTGGACGTTTTAATCTTCTATGATTTGTTTACATCGATAGCGTGAAATTGACCCTATTCATGTCCCTGAGGCGACATGGCACGAGCGGATTATCTCGACACAGCGAAGCGTTGTCTATGATTGGCAGCTGTGACTTTCGCCCTCGTGGTATGCGGCACTAATTGAGCTGTGGTGTCCACTGTGTGTTGCTTAAACATATCGGCTTTATTCATCATTATCTGTTTTGTTTAAATCTCAAACGTGTATATTTGTACAGGGGCCTCCATGAAAATGGCTTGACCAAATAAATGTTTGTATGCGTGCACAAGTTTTGACCAAGAGCAGTTACCTTCCAGCATTCATGTTTCTGAAAAATGAAAAAAAATCTGAGTATCCATTCTTCAAACTGTGTCTACAACACGTACACTCTAAAAAAAAAAGCAGTAAAAACAGGGCACAATATACTGTATTAATATGAAGGAATTCTCCGTATTCATTTTTTACAGTTGTTTTACCTGTATTTTAAATTTTGCACTGCATTAAATAACATGTTAGCATTAACGGAAATGTCCGTAAAATAAATGGAAAATGTACTGGTAATTTTCTGCCAGTACTTTATCCATTTTTTTACGTGATTTTTTTAGTGTATAATTAAAAGACACTACAAGACAAAGAAACATGAGGGTATTTATAGGCAAGACAAAATGAGAGGGGCGGGGCCAATGACGAGACACGAGAAAACACATGAGATGTAAAACATACACAACTCATGGCCTTCTCACATAAAACCTAAGGGCTCTGTCCCGATCCTGCCACATGACTAGAAATTCATAAACAAGAAGGTAGGACCATGACAGAGCCCCCCCCCAATGAACACCTCCAGGTGTTCACCAAGGGGTGGACTAACAGGACATGACAGACTGCAACAACGACAAGACCCAAACATGTCATGGCTCTGCTTCCTTAGTCATGTTTTTCTTGGTCCTGTAGCAGAGCCATGGCAAAGTCTTAGGTTATATGTGAGAAAGCCATGAGATGTTTGTTTTTTGACATCTCATGTGTTTTCTCAGGTCTTGTCATTGGCCCCGCCCCTCTCGTTTCCTGTATTGTCTCCCTCTTGTGTCTTATGTTCCACACCTGCCCTTGCTCGTTATCCCTCGTTTGTCTTCCCTATTTATACCCTCATGTTTCTTTGTCTTGTGCTGTTGGATTGTTCTGTTGCGTCGTGTTTGTCTTTGTGGTGAGTTCTTGTTGTGTAGTTAGTTTAGTTTAGTTTACAGTGGTCATGTCAAATGTTATTATTTCTAGTCTAGTTAGTCCCTGTCCGTGTTGCTATGTTTTGTTATGTTCCCCCACGTGGGTCTTTGTTTTGTATTTTTTAATTATTATTAAAGTCTGTCTTGTTAACCCCTTACCCGCTGTCTGCACTTGGGTCCTCTGTCCTTGTCTCCGTGTCTCACCCCGAGACTCATGACACAAACAGACATGGCAACAAAGACAAGGGGCAGACAAGCAATAATAATAAAAGGGTTGGGGTGTGACAATAAAAATAACAAACATGGGAGGGGGGGTGGGGAAACAACAGAGTTCAAGGGGGGAACAGTTCTATGACAGACATAAAGATACACTTCTTAAACTGCATGTCCGCTATAAACCAGTGCTTCGGAAGTCATAATTTAGTTCACACTTCTCTAATAACCTGATGTGTGAATATAATTACTATGATACCCTGTTTGTCTTAATGAACAGATTTACTTTAAGAGCAAATTACTAAATCCTAATACCAAACTACGATATACAACGTGGATGCAGCATCTATCTCGTGCTAACAACAATTTTGCTCAAGACTTTTTGACTTACATATCCAAAAAACATTTTTACACATCTTAAATTGTTTTTCATTGTTAAACATTTTTATCATTTTAAATTTGTTTTTCATTGTTAAACATTTTTATCATTTTAACAGATGCGTTTTAGTCGATACGAAGTTGTCAGGCTTTACACTTATGTTGATATTAAAGATCGGGCAACACACTCAGTTTCTGCCAATCTCATATTAATCTTGAGTGCCTATACAGTAGTATTGCATACGTCGTAGCTTCGAAGAGTATGTAGTTTGATCAAATTTACAAAAGACAGATACAGCTGTACGATTATTTCCGGAAAAACACGAGCTGCTAGAGGTGGGATTAGTGGGGAGAGTGGGATGGAACTACAGCACGAGCACACAACACATCATCACTATGGCTGAAACTAGGGATGTAACGATTCACCGTGAGCTGGTTGAAAATCGGTTATAATGAGTGAGGATTCAGATCGGTTGAGGTGTGAACTGAATCGCAATACATTTTTTGAACAGCAGGGGCCGCTATTTTCACTGCAAATCTAAACGTAGACATGCTGATATTTCTTAAATGCAAAAAAATCCAAGAAAAGCTCAGACAGTATTAGTTTGTTTATATTAAAGAGACTTTTTCTATTATTAATTTGTTATAAAATTGCAGTTTAGTTTTGTTATTTGAAATAAAACATTATTTTATTATACAAAGAAACGTGAAGCATTTAAGAAATAATGCAAGGGAAGTTGTTCATTTCTAATTTGTTTCAACTCATTTTGTAAAAATAAATCGTGAGTAAATCGTGAATAAATCGCATTGTGAGATCAGAATCGTGACTCGCATCGCATCGTGAGCTGAGTGAATTGTTACATCCCTAGCTGAAACGATTCATCGAGTAATTCGAATACAAAAAATCATCAAGGCAAATTTTGTTGACTCGAAGCTTTGTTCAATCCATTTAACTACACTACACACAGAACACTGCGTTTCCCGACGGACCGTTATTACTGACGCACAGCCCGCTAAACTCTGTTCATGTTACAGGGCTCTCAAGTCTCACGCATTCACCGTGAGACACATGCATTTTAGTCTGTTCACACGTCTCATGCTGATAAATAACTGATAGCTTATTGAAATGGTGAACTGCTATTTTACTTAGTTTTAGTCTATTTTGCGAGTGAAACTTGTTTTCCGGCTGCATTGAGTCCATCAAACTAGATGCGTTATCCTGTTATTTACACATTTCATCTGGCTGGTCTGCGTGTCTGCGTGAATGAACTTAACGTGCTACACACGTGATGCTCATAAATTTGTCTGCGCTGAATGAGGACATGAACTTCACATCCAGAGTTGCTCTGAGAGTTTATGTCACGAACATGTTATTGTTTGAGTGAAGAAACAGACATACTAAAAAATAAGCGTCTTCCGACAACCTGCCAAAATAAAAGTCATAGGCTATATATTACTATTTAATAGTAAAAAATAAACTAAAACTAATTTATATAAACTAAATGCATCATGCATAAGCTGAAGTTAGTTGTTTACCTTTGAAATTATTATTTATTTTTGTATACATGTTTCTTAATTATATATTTGTATTATATTGCATTTTGAATTTAATGTGGCAATGGAATGTACTAAATGGGTTTAGATTTCACAGATATTAATGTATGCAATTTCAGCAATAAAAACTTTAATTGTTCTAAAAAGAAAACAAATTAGTTGTTTTAATCATTTTGAGAGACATGTCTTATTTTCTCTTGTATATTTAGTATTGCTTTTTAATAAAGAAAAAGTACTTATTATCCTAATACCCCATTTAATTGATGGAAAATCAGTAGAATACTTGATTAGTAAAAGAATCGATAGCTGCAGCCCTAATCATCACATTAATCCCTTCATGTTTTTTACATTATGCAGGTACACGCCGATTGCCAAGAAAAGACAGATTTATGACATAGTTTGACTTACCACGTGCAGTTCATGTCCGGCATTTTTTAGCACTGGGACCACGCCATCTATCAGTTTCAAAGGATCTCTAAATCCAGCGTTATATGCACCGTTTATATAACATCCATCACTGAAATGCCGTGAACAAACAGACACACCTAAACTTCACTATCGCAAGAGGAACGAGCTGCAGCGCAGCCCATCTTGACGCAGCGCGCACAATCATGATGGTAAGCGGGACTCGCTCGTCGGTTGGCTCGTGGGCGGGCTCTTTCGCCTTTGCCTTGCCGTGCTTTCCCGGGAGAATGGACAATAGAAGGAATAGATTCCCTGTGACGACACAGGGATCCATAATTAGAAAAAACTTCCCGAAACAAGTTGGAGTTCTGGTGGAGTGTATCAAGTACAGAACTACTATGTCATAGGTCCAAATCGTTTTTTAACAAGTTGACCATGTTAAGCCAGCGCGTTTAACAGTGTAAAAAAGTCAGAATGTGTGACATAGCACGATAGCTCCGCTTTAAGCATTAGTCTACATTTCACTTGCTAGCCAGTAAATGTAGGTCAGCTTCTTCATTTTCAAACATAATTTACAGACAGCGATAACATCGACACGTCTTTCGATTTCATTATTTTTTAGTTTTCATTTTAATATATTTATGTTTGTTAACTTTTTCACTTCTCAGCTGTAATTAGTTTAACATAGTTATTTTATTTCGTACAAAACAGTATATAAACTTCTCACCTGTTCATTGTTTTGAGTTTATGTTCAATCGTCAAGTATCATTGTCTCATTTTTCGCACGAGATCTCGTTGTTATTAGTTTGTTTGTGGCCATGTTCTTGGGTTATTGTATGTTTGCTTTGATTTAATAAAAAACAGATTTTACATCCAAAATATACTTCTTCATTTTCCCATTTTATTACATATCTATTCTTTTTGCTATTTGTGTATGTGATATTTATTCTTGTACATTATCACCAGTTTCTCACAAAATGTGTATTCAGGCCCTGTGAGTTGAATATAAGGCTGACAAGGTGTAGTTTACAGTATAGGTGTATTTTTACTAAACACAGCATTTAGGTTAGTTTTTCCTTGAAAAAGAAAGTGAAGTTGATCTGGCAAAAAACCTGTAGTACATGGAATAGTTGAAACATTTAAACGTTTTACTATTATTTGCTATTACTATTGCTATTGCTATTACTATTGCTATTATTTGCTTGCATTATACGCATATGAAAACTGAAACATGTAATTATGTTACAGGAATTATGTCAGCTTTTTATCGTAGCGTGATTCCCTTTTTCCGTGAAAGTATGAATATTAATTGTTCTGTATTATTAGTATGCATGAGATATTTTTGTAAAACATTATATCGGCATATCAAAAAGATATATTTTAAATTTAAATTATTCTTATAATCCAGTATGCATTTCTAACAAAATTGAGCAGGCATTAGCGTCATTTCCCCCGTTAAGGCTGGTGGGGGCGCTGTTGAAATTATTTAAGGGAATCGGTCTGTGTTGCTCGCTCTCTCTCTCTTCCGCCTTGTGCCGAGGGACGCGTGTAGGTATGCGCGTTTGGGTTTACATGTGCGGTTGTGTTTGCCTTCGTTTGGCGTGAGGTTAGTCCCTAAATGGCATTTAATAATGCTGGGCGTTTACTTTACGTTTGAGTCTTGTGACCCTCTGTTGAAGTGTGTATATTAAGGGGGTTGCGTGTAGTGATGGCGAGATGAAGCCTCATGAAGCATTGAAGCTTTTCAGCCAAGTGGTTCACAAAAGGGTTCATTTCTCGAGGCTTCATTTGCTCACAATACCATCTGGTGGCCAAAAGAGTGTAAAACAGGCAGATACATTACAGATGTGCCTGATGTCGTCTGTGATACACTGTGTTTTGTGCCATTTAAGGCTTAGAAATAACGGTGGAGGAAAAAAATAATTTCCACATAGACTAATGCATTGTATTAGTCTATGTGTTTTTCCTGGTGGTATATAATGATTGTACACATAACTGTGTAGTAAACATGTTGGCTTGAAATGAATGGGACTATGAAATGTGTGTAAATAAATGTTTTGGTCATAAGAGGCAGAATTATTATTATAAAACTGAAAAGTGTCTGGGTTTAACTTGGCAGAGGACTGTGATGTTGCTTGTGCAACAAGGAAAATGATGAACAGGATATACTTTAGGAGTTTGTATTCAAGAATATTATTTTCTCAACTGTTTCAGGGCTAAGGCTTCTTTTTTTTTTACACAACTTCTCCTGCCTTTGAAAACACCCTTTCGCATGGCACAGATGAATCCGGTGTACATAAATACTTGACAGCAAGCATATACAGATGTGGATATTTAATCTTCTGTCTCTCCCAGTACTGAAGTGGGTCCTCCAATCGCCCAATATTTTGTTCGGCAAGATACCCTGGACTTCCACAGTAGCATCTGCTGTAAGGTTGTGCCTTCCCCTTGACACCATCACACTGTCATCCAAACGACGCCACAGTCTGTTACCTGAGAAGAAAACAATGACCTTGTTAGTGAGTGTGTAGTAAATAATCCAAATTGACCTCAAAACAAAAAACTACATTACCTGGGGATACAAGTTCAGCCCCCTGTGTTGTTGTTGGCTGTGATGCTGATGGTTGAGCTGCAGAGCCAATTATGGCAGCACACTCTGATGTAAGCCTTTTTATAGCCTCATTGTCATGATTGGTAAGGGGAAGAACCCAAATGCAGGCAGGCAGTGAAGGGGTTAACAAATGACTTTATTTAACAACAAAACAGAACAAAAAACACCCACAATGGGGGGAAAACAGAACTAAGGAATAAATATAAAACAAAAGACTTCCCACGAGGGGGCAAAATGAAAACAAGACCAGTAAAACTAAACTAAACGACACAACCAAACGTCTTAAATAATACAATGAACAAAACTCACAAAACACGAACAGGACCACGGGTAGCAAGACCACAGTACACAACACAGTACAAGAGCACAAGACAAAGAAACAAGAGGGTATATATAGGGAAGACAAACGAAGGATAATTACATGGGGCAGGTGTGGGACATTAAACACTCAGGGAAAGATAACGAGGAAACGAGATGGCGGGAACAGAGACGAGACACTGGAAAAACACATGAGAGGTAAAAACATAAACATCTCATGGCCTTCCCACATAAAACCCAAGGACTCTGCCCCGATCCCACCACACGACTAGAATTTCATTAACAAGACGGTGGGACCGTGACACCCATTTGCTTTTGTAGGACTAAAAAATCCTATTGCTTTGAACCTAGGGTCCAGCATTGTTGCAAGTGACATGATGCTCATAGATTGCAATGTGTAAAGCTTCTCCCTTAACTGTCTTTGAAGATGCTCTCCCATTTGTCTTGCCACTGGACATGCCAAATTTGACATATCTTCATGCAGCATTACTTCTAGCATTTTAAGCAGTACCTTAGAGCCAGAAACCTTTTTTTCTTCTGACAACTCCACGGTGGCATCATTAAAGCCAGAAAGCAGTGAAAGGCATGCACTCACAGAGGTAAATTCATTAGAGCTCAGTGGTGGTATCTCAGTGGCAAGACTGGCTAAAGCTGCCCCCACTGGCTCTTTGAGCTCCACCAGACAGTGCAGCATTTGAAATGTGCTGTTCCAGCGGGTCTCTACCTCCTGAAGGAGCTTCAGTGTAGCCCTTCCCATCTGCTGTTGCAGCTGTACAAGCTTTTCCTTTATAAAAAATACCAATTAATGTATTTGTCAAAGCAGTAGTAACACAAGCAGGAATTGTAATAGTCAAGGAACACACCTTAGCAGTGGTGCTGCTTCTGAAGTATCCCACCAGCCTCCTAGCCTTGGCCCGGATGTCAGAGAGCACAGGGGTCTGGTCAAGAGCTTTTTTTTATCAGGTTAAGAGTGTGTGCAATGCAGATTGTGTGACGGAGCCTCAGTTCCCTGCCACAAGCTATCATATTAGCAGCACCATCTGTAACCAGGCATGTTACATTATTGGTTATCCCCCATTCCTCCATGAGGGAGGCTTTTACATATGCTAAATTTTCAGCAGTGTGTACCTGGGGGAATTGTACTACTTCTAACAACACCGAATTGAGACTGGTGTTGTTGTCCACAAAGTGGCAAGTTACTGCCAGGTAGGCATCCATGTTGATGCACGTCCACATGTCAGATGTCAGGCTAACTGCAACCACCTTCTTCACCTCAGCTTTGACCTTCTCCTTGGAATCAGCATATTTTGCCTCCACCATGGCCTTTACAGCCTAAACGAAAGAAGAAGCTGTGCTTAATTGCCATATTATAATACACTTTTGCTTGATGCATGCACTGTGGGAATATTTTTTAGATAAAAGTATGATTTAAATATCAATATAATCAATAAGTGTTTTCTTTCATTTGTTTCATTAAGCTGTGTGTTTTGGTCATGTGCTTTCTATTTCACTCAGTGGAAAGTACTGGGGCAAACAAAGAAAACAGAGAAAGTTGGGGGTTGGAGTCGTAAATTATCTAGATAAACACACACACATATAAAGAGTCACAAAGAAAAATAAATGTTATGAATCAATCCATTGCATATGTTCTAAGTATAATCATGAGTTGTGATGTGTTTTAATGAATCATAGGATTAAGAAACAACGCTATATAATTAAAAACATTAGATGATTAAGTGTTTTCTTTTTACTAAAAGAATGTTAAGAATGTTGGTGTGTTGTCCGGCCACAATAAACTGTTTTTAGGAGACCACTCCTTGGGGGAGGGAGAACATTCCTAAGGACTGGCGATTGACCACAGGATATACGTTTTGAAATGTTATTTTACAGGAACTAAGAAAAAGGACTTCACGGTGATTGGTGGAAAATAATATAGCAGTTAAACTTACATGTCATGTATGACCTATTTAAAACATACTATAATAATATAATTAAATGTCTCCTGTAGTCATTAAATTTGAGTTATCTAATATCTGTTTACTAATTTTCAAAACAAATAAAGCAAAACAAATAAATTATTTAAATTAAATTTTAGAGAGTACATCATATTGTAATTTATAATAACTTGTGCTTTGAGTTATACTGTTGTAGCCATTTATTAATTCTCATTTTATAACAATTTCATGAAAATTATTAACAATACAAAAGCAATTATGAATACACATACCAAACTATTTATTTCTAACTTCCTGTCAAGATGCCAAATATGTAATCCAAAGCCAAGGGCATACATAACACTGTAACCCAAGTTTAAAAACGGAAAAAAGTATCGTGTTATGCCAAATTAAGACGTCTGTACAACGGGTAAGATACATGTCGGAGACTGTAGGTGAGTGCATGTTAAAAGTGACCAATCAAAGGATCGGAGAAGTCTGCCATTGTCCCGCCTCCAAAGTCTCAGAAGTCAACTCAACGAGCGAGCAAGTGTTGAGCAGTTGCGAGAGCATAGAGAGAATCGCGCGCGCGCTCGTCAAAGCCTCTGCTCGCGGACTGAGTTTTTGCTCGCGGAGCAGAAATGCGCCCGCGCGAGGATTCTTTTCCGCTTGCGGATACTGTTCTGCTCGCTCGCGGAGTTTAAATGCGCCCTCGCGGAGCAGCTTTCCGCGCGTGGTTATCATTATGCGCGTTTGCATAGCGCGTGCGCGCGCGGATTCCATGCGCGTGAGTTTTGGGTCCATTTAAATCCATAGAAAACAGACGGGGATGATAACACAGGGAGGGTGACGGGCAGGTGACAGGGATCAAACACTAAGGAGAAGCTAACAGAGTAACGAGAGGGCGGGGCTAGAAGACGCGCAACCGGAGGAGACGCATATTATTGTCAAAGGACAATAATATGTTCTCTCACACATACACAAAGGCTTTGTCATGGCTCTGCCATCAGGACAAGAAACATGAATAGTGAGCGAGCATGACAAGACTCTACATTCTTCTTATCATATAGGCTAATCAACCTCACATAAAGTTTCAAGCATGTAAGTATCATTGAAATTTATATTGAAAGTTTCTTTGAATATGATCCAATCGTTGTTGACATGCATTTAACCCAATTCAGTGACATGCATTTAAATATGGAGGGGGTGATGGGGGTTGGGGGTATGGGGGGGTGGGGATGTAAGGACCTGGAAAATGGATAGGGGGCGCTGGCCAAAAAGGTTGAGAATCACTGCACTAGTGCATGGTAAGTATATAATGGTAATGTTAATTATTTACTACCAACAACTTACCACAAAAAAAACGATTGGATCATTTCAAAGAAACTTTCAAATATAATTTAAAATTGATACTCTACTTACTTGGAAATACTTTTATGTGAACATGCTGATTTAGCCCTATATGATAAGAGAGAGTGTAGGAGTCTAACTTGAGTCTGAGGAATTTACCTTTGTAATTATACATCTTTTATAAAACTCAATAAAGCTATAACTTTTTTTTACAAATATGAAGCTAAACGGTAAACTTAAATGAACATACTAATTAAACAGATAAAGTAGTGTAAACTTTTTTTTCTACAAATTGTACTGAGTTACATTTACACAAGTTAATGTGAATCATTTTTACTTAATGCATGACAGCATTGTAAGCTTAAACGTATTTTATATTATAAATGTTATTTCATGTGTTTTCAGGAGAGATAAAGGATTGCTAGTGTCGAGTGTAATTTAAAAAAAGATTTAGGATCAAGACAATACAATATTGTAAAGACATTTACAATAAACAGTGAGTGACAACGACTCATGCTAATAGAAAAAACTAGGTAACACACACACACATATGTTGGGTTTCCATGTTTATGGGGACATTCCATAGATGCAATGGTTTTCATACTGAACAAACTTATAATCATATTCCCTACCCTAACCACCCTAACCCTAACAATCACACCCGAACAGTACTGCTAACCTATAAAAACTGAGAACACCATAATTAAAATCGGTTACATAGTTGATAGAACTTACAACTATTGGGTTGTATGAACAATTAACTCAGTTTTATTTTTGTCTAGCTCAACATTTCTGAGTAAGCACTGCTACTTCAATTGATATTTTTAAGTGTACTGAGTGACTTTGCTGACGTCATATACGTCCTGACGTACGGCTTCTTCTAACCGACGCTAAAATCTTTCCAATATGGCTGACAGAGCGACGTGAGTCACATGGAGAAACTTGTAAGTAAAGTTGTCAAACTTTATGAATTGCTTCTTGAATTTATGATAATATGTCCTAACTTTAGTATATCTTAATGAGGAGCATGTTTCATTGTTCGGTTTGCCGGTTTCTACAGGTAACGTTAACGAGCTGCAAAGCGTGATAAGTGTCTCTGCCCTTATTTCTTAACGTCGTTGCCTTCTTTAATTCATTTAAGTGAAGTGTAATATTAACGTTATCTGTTAGTCAATGGCAGCCGTACTGTTTCTAAATGTGTTTTTTTTTGTTAAGCGAACTTATCTATGAGTGTATGCTTTCGTGCAATTAGTAAAACACTTGCGGCTAATAGTTAGTAACTTTTATCCATGATTAAGTTAAGGTTAATGACACAAAGGTAGCAAGATATTTTATTAAACTTAAATATTAAACCTTGCTAACTTGCATTAACTTTTTCAAATTTTCTTGCATTGTAGGCTGAAGTGGATGCGGAGCCTTCTCAAGATTAAGAAAAAGTAAATGTGAACTTGGTATGTGCACATTTTAATTTACTTGGGATCATTTCGTAAGCAGATTCACAAATTAATTTGCGTTAAATGTTGAGCTACTGAGTTGAGTCAAATAACGTGTTTGTTGAAGCTGGTGAGTATAGGCTGAGTCCTTATTCTTTGGTTTTGTACAGTATTCTTTGCCAAAACCAGATCTAAGCTATCAAAATCATTAAGATGGAAATGCTTTTTTCTGTTATTGTGCGCAGGTGAATATCTACATAGAGTCCCCATTGTCGTAAAGAGTTATCTCGATTAAATCAACTTATTGGTAAGTTGCATAACACTTGAAATGTTTTATTATTCAATTAAATGCAGATTAGTTTGAGAAAAATATTGTTACATTAAATTCAGAACATTGAGCAGCACTGCACTTTATTTTAGGCTTCTTTATCTAATCTTATAAGCATCTCATGTGTAGGAATTGTTGGTTTAAGAATTTTCAAGTAATCTGTCTGACATAAGATGTTTTGTATATGTTTGCTGAAACATGAATTTGCCATTTAGGCTAAATTTCTTTCAGTTTTACCATGAGCTTCCTATTATAACCACCCCCTTTAGGGAGCAATGGTTGCCTTTTAACAAGATGATTGCACCACTTTTTGTTGTTGTGAGTGGTATCTTTAATGTCATTTATTTATTTATGTATGATTTTGTAGGTTTGTGCAGAGTACCATCGAATCACAAACACCAATCTTTTGAACCAGTTCTATGCCGAACTTGACAGGCACATACCACAACTGTTTGTTCTGTACAGACAAAAGGCATCACGTACTGGCAAGACCTCGGAGGCGCTGCGTGACATCTTGAAGATTTATGATCATCAGGTGAGTTAAAGATGAACTCAAGTTCTTACAAGGACAGCAAATGGAACATTAACCAAAACAAGAGTAGGAAATAAATTGTAAACAACTTAGTAACTCAAATTATTTTTTGTCATGTACATGTTTATAATGTATTATGCTAAATTTTGGTTGTCTTTCAAGGATTTACATGATGTCAACATAAAACGCACTTTAGCACTTCGTGCCCTAGCAGTATACCTGTGCGAGGATGACCCACTGTTCTTTAATACTTGGAATGTAAGTACAAGTTACTGCATTCACCAAACTGTTAATATATTTTTTTTTGTGCTTTCCAGGGTTGTTTAGTTTTTAACTAGTTACTTAAATATATCTTTCTGTACAATATCTACCTACATACCTCAGCTTACAGTTGGACCATTTTATGTACTTTTTAGGTAGAAGAGTCGGGTGAGCCAGACATCGCTGACACCCCTGTTGGTCTTTTGATGATGGTCACTGAGAACACTACTGGTCCAATCTGTTTCAACGCTGCTAGTACTGCTATTGTGGTGGAAGATGATTTTGTTATGAGCGACATCCCCAAGTTTTCTGATGCATTTGTATTGTTGTTTGGGTTAATCTATGCATTGCGTTTGAATTTCCCAAACAAGCTCATTTATACCTTTACATTCATCCAGAAAATACTGATGGGTCTTGATGACGGTAAACCACTGCTTACTCAATCTCAAAAATGACCTATTACAAAAAGAGTAGGCACATTTTCAGATTGTGTACAAGTGTTGTTTAAACCATTTGTATGTTACATTTGTGCCACCAAATGTAGCTTAGTTGCACTTTAAACTACAACACAAACTTAATCAAGTTTTGTTTGTTCATCCCAAGTTTTTTTACAAATGTATGTTGTTGAACATTTGAATGTTTACATTTGGTAGGTTCTGTCTTGGCTAACAAATCTGCCTGCGATGTACTTTCAGTACAACAAAAACTTGGTGATTGTTTTACAAGTGTGTTTTGTTGAACATGCAGTTTCAAACATTTTAATGTTTACATTTTGTAGGTTGTCTTAGCCATAAAAATGTTCCTCAGTTGCACTTGTAATGCAGCAATAACTGTCCCAAACATGATGTGAAATATGTATTTTGTTTGGCCTTTTATTTATTTATTGTCTCTTTATTTCCTGTATATTTTTTCATTATATCTAATTTCTTTCTTGAAAAGTTTTGTTTTGTTTATTGATTTTGCTTGCTTGATGGCCATTTTAGTCACAGCGTTTTAAAAAGTTATTGCTGTTAACTGTTTTCATACAAGACAGACAAAGCTATTTTAATACTTAATAAAAAACCTTTATATTTTATGACAGAAGTTCTGTGTGTGTGTGTGTGTGTTTGGTTTCTTTTTTGAGTGTTCTGAACTTTTAAATAACCTAGAGGCTAATTAATTTATGTGTATGAAATACAATTTAGTTATGTAGTGTTTCATCAAAATAATTAAGTTTCGTTTACATAAAAACATTACATAAGCTAAATAAAAGTTTTAAGTACAGTTTACTTAAATATATAAAAAACATAAATTGTATTTTTTAGTTCAATGTACTTATAATTTTTAACAATGTTTACTTAAAAAATCTTAGGTAATCAGTTTCCACAAAGGTTTTGAGTATTCTGAACTTATCGGGTTTTACAGTGTGTATGATTTATAAGCTTGTCCTCTGGGGACAAAAAGTCCCCCAAGGACAAGGATTTTGGATATTGCCATCTTTGTGGGGACATTTTGTCCCCATACCGTAGGGTACCCTTCCCACACGCACACGCACACACACACACACACACACGCACACACACACACACACACACACACACAGGCTTTGGTTGACTATCCCCGTGGGGACAGTCCATAGGCGTAATGTTTTTATACTGTACAAACTGTATATTCTATCCCCTATCCCTACCCACCCTAAACCTAAAGATCATAGAACACTTTTTGCATTTTTAGATTTGTAAAAAATATTGTTCTGTACAATTTATTAGCTTTTTTGCCCTGAGGACCTCAATTTTGGTCCCCACGGTGACACGAGTCCCCATGTGTTGGTGTGTATTCAGGTTTAGGTCCCCACCGGGATATACAAACATGAACACACACACACACACACACACACACACACACACACAAGAGCTTNTTTTTCTTTTTGTGTCCTTAGGGTCCCTATGGCTTGAAATTCTGCATGCAGTGCTTGCTTCACGTGCATCAAAATATCCCACTCTTGTAATGAGAGTCCACATCTCTGTCAAATTCCGATGTTAAAGTTTGCCCTTGTTTTGCTAATACCACCTTAATCCAATTCCAGCCCTCTTGTGCATGTCAGGGAGGGAGTGACATTAGCCTCTCAAGGTCGCAGTGTGGCCCAGAACACATATGGTCTCTTTGTACTGTATCTTTATTTCAAAATAAAGGTTTCTCAGTCCGTGTTTAAAATGATCTATTTCCTGTGACACCTTCCTTCATCAAATGATGGCTCTTTTTCCCTTCCTCCCTCTCTGTCTCTCTGCCTTCTAGTGTCTGCTTTTTCTTAATTATTCATGTCTTATCCACAAACTTTTCTATCTCCTTAATTTTCCTATTTAACTCTGCCCCTAATAACGTTTGCTGCTTTTGGTCTTACATGGCCCCATCTGTCTTTCATCTCTTAACTCCAGAAACTTTTACAATCCTGTGAGTTAGGGAAATTTGACCTTAGAGGTCACATAAGGAGGGGGTTCTGCACACACACCCTCCATTTGTCTCTCTCTCTGCCTTTTGGACGCCATTACTTTTTATTACAACAAACCTTAGCTTTTTAAATAGTTATTGCTTTTATTATTATTTTCTTATCTCCTTTTCATCACAATCACTTTATAGTTTATTCTCTTATTTTCTCACTCTTAGCCTTCTCTAATTGTAATTTCAACAGTTTGTTTGACCTTTCTCTAATTCTTCTTCTTCTTTGCTGACCCTCTCTACAGCCCTATCAGTGTGGTGCACTAAATGTCTTTCCCATACTTCATTAGTTGCAACTGGAATGTCTGGGTTATTCTCCATGGATTGTTTAACTCCATTTGGAGCTCCTGTCATGACTGCTGTTCTGAATATGTCTCTTGTTACCGGATTAATTAGACTATTTTCTTCAACCATTTGTTCCCATTCAGCAGCACAACGAAAATAATAGGCTGCTCCAGTCTCACCTGGTTTGATACGGAATTTAATGTTTTGGTACACAGTTGGTGGTACAGGATATAAGCGTCTTAATGCTCCGCCAACATCAGTGCTTACCCTGACGAATAGAGTCTCATTTGGTTCTCGTACAATGCCAGCTTCCACTTCTAAACCCTGCATTTGTGAGGCTGTCAGTATTTGTCCTAACAGGCATCTCAAGTCACCCAAAGCCAAACAAGTTCCATGACATAGGGTGGTTAATTTACTTAGCCATCTGCTGCCCCCAGAGGTAATAGGTGGCTAGTTTACTCACTATTGCTGTCATATCACTATGT